>NW_028318143.1:11817500-12119285 GCF_062004578.1 Staurois parvus | reverse complement strand
AAAAAGAGAAATTTGTAAGTCCTGAAACGGTGACGAGTAAAAATGAGGATTAACATTTTACTAATGAAGCATACTGTATTAAACACGCTACACCTGACATGACCTCTAAAAATAATAAGAAAGTGCGCTAAGAATAATAATGAAACTTCCTAGAGCCTGCTTTGCATACATATAAAGACTATAATAAAGTGAAAATATATTCTGCTCATTGACATCCAATTAGTTCAGATTTAAGGAAAAAAGTATGGGCTTAAGGGAGAACTCTAAACTTAGGTTAAACAAATGTTATTATAGTTATTGTTTAATTAAATGAAATGCCCTAACTTAGACACCTGCCATGAAATAAGTACATAGGGTTACCTTTGCTGGCATTTTTCTAAAAAGGTTTTCCAAAAATATTAAATCTGAACTCTGAGCACAAATTATTTCTGTTTCAGTAGATTTTTATTCAATTTTTGAAAAATAAGACCGTGATAGAATTGTTATCCAACGTATGTCAAATGAACAGATAGAAGGATGGGGGAAGGTGATAGGTTCAACCTCCAACATACTGTTGTGCCAGAGCTTGGTTGTTCTAATACTTTCAAACTAGTACATCAGTTCTGACGGGTTGGCTCTACAGGAAAGAGAAACATGCCCAGGGTGTAGGACTCTATATGTGAGATCAACCAACTGCATAAGACAGTTACAGACATAATTTAGATGAATATCACATTGAAATGTAGATCAAACTTCATCTTAGTTTCACAAAGAGGTGAGGAAATAAATAGGTCAGAATATACTCCCCTTACTATTAGGCGCGGAGTCAAGCTCCCTTAACCATGTAAAAATGATGGGGGTTTCAAGGTCTCCCCTTAATCTTCCACATAAAATCCTCAGACATTAAACATAAATTAGGAGAAAATAAAAAAATAAAGAAAAGAGAAGGAAGAGGAAAAGGAAAAAACTTGCTCCTTCCGGTCCAGATCCCTGGCCACAAGATGTCCGGGTATCTAAGGGGCTTGAAGATATGCAATCCAGGGATTCAAAACCTTCTCAAATCTGGTTAACTTGTCTTTAAGAATGCTGGTCAGTTTTCATTAATCATAATTCAAGATATTTTATGTTTGACCAAGGTCACAGGTGACTTTCATGTTCGTGCTATGGTTATTTTTGCGGCTGAGAAATTTAAAAAAAAATGAGGGCTCGAAGATGTCTAGTGCTCTCATCGTAAATGTCTGCCAACAACGCTGTTTTAGTGCTTTTAGGAATATTTTGTCCTGCTACCAAATGGACAAGATTGAATATTCGAATCCAGAATCGTTGGATCTTCAGGCAAGACCACAAGACATGGTACATATCGCCTTCCTGCCCACACCCTCGAAAGCAGAGGGATGAGGTGTCAGGATAGAGTTTTGCTAGTCTCACAGAGGCAGGGTAACATTGGGATAGTATCTTGTAGTTTGTTTCAACTTGAGTGGTGTTGAGTATTCCTTTATGCACCACGTTTGACTGCTGTGTCCTCTCCTCCTCCACTTATGTCTCATCAGGTCTGACTCCCATGCTGTTTTATAGGATGGCTTATTGTGTTGATTATTGAACAGAGTATACAACTCTGATATCCCCCTGCGGGAGACAGCATCTCGAAAACATTTATTCTCGAACAGGGTCCTCGTAGTTATATCAGAGTCTGTAAAGAAGTGATTAATTTGGCACAGGCAAAAGGTTTCCACAGGGGGCATCCTCAATGTTTCTAAAAAATAAGACTGTCTGATCCCTTTATGGTCTAGAAAGTTTGCTATCCTATAAGAGACCCTTGTTGATCCATCATGTAAACTGTTGGGGGTTTTGCCCAGGAGCGAAATGTGGATTATTAAATAAGTGGGCCAACAGGCAGTGAGGGGACTTCATTGGATATAATTTGCATACTGTGTCCCATAAATGTAGGGGGTGTGATAAGAAGGGATTCAAGATTGCCTGGCGTTCCTTGGGGGAGATCCACATCAAAAGTTCCATAGGGGCTGATGGAACAGCTTGTATTTCCAACTGCACTCAGTCAGATCGGTATGCCTTAGAAGAAATTTGATATAGTTGGACCAGTTGGGCAGCTTAGTAGTAACGCAGAAGATGTGGAACCCGCAGTCCCCCCACCACTTTGGAAATGTATAAGGTAGAACATGCTACCCTACAACTGCCAGAGCTTCAGATGAATTTGTAAATCAGTGATTGCAATTTTCTGAAAAATGTAGACAATCTCGGGACTGGCAGAGACCTAAAATAATATAAAATATGAGGGAGAGTCATCATTTTGACCGCCACTATTCTTCCCACCCAGGAAAGGGCATGAGCCTGCCAGTTCTTCAAATCATGTTCTATTAAAGTGTAAAGGGGGAGAAAATTAACCCTGTACAGCGTAGAGATATCGGGGGTGAGTTTGACACCAAGATAGGGGAGTGCTTGTGTGTACCATTTAAAGGGGAAAGACGTCTTCACCAAATGCAGCGTTGATTCACCTGTAATCCTGAAATTGCTCCAAAGCTAGACAAGGTGGAAAATAGATTTGGAAGGGTCCTGATAGGGTTTGTGAGAAATAGTAATATGTCATCAGCAAATAAAGCACATTTATGGACCCTGCGTCCAATGGGAATAATATGAATGTTAGGATTAGTCCTAATAGCTATCACCAGTGTCTCATTAGCTATAACAAAAAAGAGGGGTGAGAGTGGACATCCCTGTCTAGTCCCTTGTTGAATATATAAAAGGTCTGACTTGCTACCATGTGTGATTATATTAGCTGATTGGCTGGAGTATAAGCACCCCCAGAGGGGTAAAAAATTTCAGTCTGCAGTTCCATTTCCTTAATATATGGAATAAGAAGGGCTAGGATAAAAAGCCAAAGGCCTTATGCACGTGACAATAGCATTCCTCACCTGGCACCTATACCATCCTAGTTAGAGTGTAATAAGGAGAACAAATCTATGGCTTACTAGATCTGAGCTGTGGCCTGTCACCCTGGGACAAAGCCAACCTGCTCAATATGAATGTTTTGTGCTACAAATCTGTTAAGGTAATTTGTATATATTTTGATACATTCGAAGTTTTAAATTGTTATTAGTCAAGGATATTGGGTGGTAGTTAGCCATGTCACTGTGGTCCTTGTCAGGCTTAGGTATCAGACCTATATGTGCCCTATTGGAATCTGCATCCAGGGCAGTACCATTGCATATAGATTTAAACAATGGAAGCAGGTGGGGCGCCAACAATGGGGCAAATGTTTTATAATAGGAGGTGGAAAATGTGTCTGGGCCCAGGTTCTTGGAAGTGTTGGCTTGTTTGATAACTGTCAATATCTCCTCCATAGTAATATCTCTCTCCAGCATTTTCCAGTGAGGGGCCAGAAGAGAAGGAAGAGATAAATCCTTAAGAAGTCGTCCAGGGTCTCAGGCGATGGACCACTCTGTTCCACATACAAAGAGGAGTAACAAGAATGGAAAAGATCCATTATTGGCTGTGAGTTCTGGGTTAGGGTACCATTAGATTATCTATTCTTAGGAAGCACAGTCCGATGGGGTCAGGTTGTAAGCTTTCAAGCCAGCATCATCCCTGGCTTATCTTTCAGAGTATAGAAGGAAACCTGAGTCCATCTGAGGCTTTTTCCGCCTTGGTTGTCAAACAAATGTTCCGTTCTAACCGAACAGCGGCAATTTTGTCCCTGAGGTCCAAGTCCGGATTATGCTTATGTTGTACCAAGAGGTTGGACAACTCCTTCTCATTTATAAGAGAGTTTGAGTTCTTTTTAAATCGGGCCGCTATTTGGATCGAATAACCCCTGAATGTGGCCTTATGGGCCGTTCAGTTGTTCACAGAGAAAGTGTCCTCAGAATAATTGAGGGCAAAGAACTCTTTGATATGTTGTTCTATATCAAAGCAGACCAAAGGATTGCTCAATAAGGAGTCATTCAGTCTCAATGGGGCTTGTCAAGGTGTCACATGTGCTCCAGAGAAAAGAGTGGTCCGACCCAGTCACTTCTACTATTTTGCTGACTCAGAAGAGGGACACAACAGTAGGAGTCATGAAGAAATGATCTATTCTAGAATAGGTATTGTGTACATGAGAGAAGAATGTTGAGTCCTTCCTAGATGGGTTAAACTCCCAAGAAAAATTAATCAGGTTGTGGTAATTTAACATTTTAGCCAGTTTGGACCAAATTTTTGGGTAATGTTTAGTAGAGGCTGAGGGCCTTCTGGTCAAAGATGGAATCAAAAACCACATTAGATTCACCTCTGAATAGCACAGTACCACTCAAGTCAGGGGTCACAGCATGCAATAACATTCGAAAATATGGTCAGTTGGCCCATATTGGGGGTTTAATAGGATATAAGAGACCAGAGAACCTTCTAAATGACCCACTAGGACCCATTTAGAGAAACACATTGTTACACCCCCAGTCTTACCTGCCCATTTGCTAAGTAAAATTGGACTTAATAATGGTGCAAAAATATTGGGTTATAATTCGGTGGGAAATGTGTTTCCTGAAGGAAAATCGCATCTGCATGTAAGGATTTATAATACTGGATTCCATCCTTCGTTTGACCGGGGAGTTCAGTCCCTGAACATTGTGGGTGATAAATTTAAAGGGGATTCTAGTGGTGGAGTTCACCATGGCATATAACTATTAAGAGATCAGTATTCTTGTCAGCATAAGGTGGATTTCCCAAGCAGATGAGTTTCCAGGAGGTCAGGGGTCAGGACCTGTAGGTTCCAATATAGTAAAAAAGTGTAAGAAAAGATGCAGAAAAGAAAAAAGGTAAGGTATAAATATGGTAAGTACTGTCCTGTGAACAACAAAGAAAAATAGTACAGACTACTCACTGGAATATCAATATTTAAACAGTGTTAACAGGTCAAGAGAAGGATCCCTTGGCGTCTACAAATGTCACCATGGGTCAAGCCCAGGACTAAGTTTAGTTTTGGTCCCCTCAAAAAGGGAGAGATGCATAAACGAACAGGGCGGATGACCACCTCCACCAGCCTCTAGCATACCCTTGAAACATCACTAGTAATGCATACTGTAGTTATGAAAAGAGGAAGTCACAAAAGTTTGTCAAACAGTAGGCAAACTACTGTCAATACTGTTTTTTCTACTTATTTCCTGGCAGCATTGAGTTGCGCTGAGTGTGCTTTTTTTTGCTTGGTGACAGGAAATTCACATTTGCTTAGGTGATATTTTAAAGTGGTTCTAAAGGCAGAAGGATTTTGTTTACCTTCATGAGATCTATGCATGTAGGTAAAAAACCTTCTGAGTGCATCTCCCCTTGCATTCCCCCTTATACTTTCCTGAGCACATCTCAATGCAGCAATGTGCGCGAGAGGCTTGGCTGTCCCTGACTCTCTTTCCTCATTGACTCACAGAGCAGCAAGAGCTTTTTTCTCCTGCTGCTGTCAGTCACAGCCAGTGAGCCAATTAGGAGAGAGCAGGGGGCCACGCCAAGTTGAGTTCCGTGTGTAAATGGACAATGTCCATTCACAGGAGTGTGGCTAGGGGCAATAGGCTTGCTATTGGGGCACTTGGCAGAGGGGAGGAGCCAAGAACACAACGGGAGACCCACAAAGAAGGGGATCGGAGCTTCTCTGTGCAAAACCATTGGACAGAGCAGGTAAGAATAACGTGTTTGTTGTTATTTTTCTTTTAATTTAACCTTTAGAATCACTTTAAGTACCGTGGTGGAATAAAGTCTCTGGATGCACAATTTCAGACTGTCACATGTTTATTCAGTTTATGGACTTGTAATGAAGTATTACTTATGATAATTGGTGACACATTTAAACACGGTTTTTGTTATAGTTTAGCTCTGCAAATATATTTGAGTTTACATTGAAGGTGTGTGTATATCAATCTAAATTGCTAGCTGCTATATATATTGCCAAAAGAATTGGGACACCCCTCCAAATCATTGGATTCAGGCATTCAAATCACCTCCATAGCCACAGGTGTATAAAATTAAGCACCTAGGCATGCAGACTGCTTCTGCAAACATTTGTGAAAGAATAGATCACTCTCAGGAGCTCAGTGAATTCAAGCATGGTACTGTGATAGGTTTGCCACCTGTGCAATAAGTCCATCTGTGAAATTTCCTTGCTACTAAATATTCCACAGTCAACTGTTAGTGGTATTATAACAAAGTGGAAGCAACTGGGAACAACAGCAACTCAGCCACGAAGTGATAGGCCATGTAAAATGACAGAGCGGGGTCAGCGCATGCTGAAGCTCACAATGTGCAGAAGTCACCAACTGTCTGCAGAGTCAATAGTTTAAGACCTCCAAACTTCATGCGGCCTTCAGATTAGCACAACAACAGTGTGTAGAGAGCTTCATGGAATGGGTTTCCATGTCCGAGCAGCTGCATCCAAGCCTTACATCACCAAGTGCAATGCAAAGCATCGGATGCAGTGGTGTAAAGCACGCTGCCACTTGACTCTAGAGCAGTGGAGATGTGTTCTCTGGAGTAACGAATCATGCTTCTCTGTTTGGTAATCTGATGAGTGTGTCTGGGTTTGGCGGTTGCCAGGAGAACGGTACTTGCCAGACTGCATTGTGCCAAGTCTAAAGTTTGGTGGAGGGGGGATTATAGTGTGTATAGGCGTCAGCATACCAAGACATTTTGGACAATTTCATGCTCCCAACTTTGTGGCAACAGTTTGGGAATGGCCCCTTCCTGTTCCAACATGACTGTGCACCAGTTCACATTGCAAAATCCATAAAGATGAGTGAGTTTGGAGTGGAGGAACTTGACTGACCTCAACCCAATAGAACACCTTTGGGATGAGTTAGAGCGGAGACTGCGAGCCAGGCCTTCTCGTCCGATATCAGTGCCTGACCTCACAAATGTGCTTCTGGAAGAATGGTCAAACATTCCCATAGACACACTCCTAAACCTTGCAGACAGTCTTCCCAGAAGAGCTGAAGCTGTTATTGCTGCAAAGGGTGGGCCAACTCAATATTGAACCCTATGGACTAAGACTGGGATACCATTTAAGTTCATGTGCATGTAAAGGCAGACGTTCCAATACTTTTGGCAATATAGTGTATGTATGTATATATATATATATATATATATATATACACACACACACACACACACACACAGTGCATCCAGAAAGTATTCACAGTGCTTATTCCAAAATGGATTACTTTTTTTTTTCCCTCAACATTCTACAAACAATACCCCATAATGATACTGTGAAATAAGTTCGTTTTGAAACCTTTGCAATTTATTAATAATAACAAATGAAAAAAAAACACATGTACGTAAGTATTCACAGCCTTTGCTCAATACTTTGTTGAAGCACTTTTAGCACCAATTACAGCCTCAAGTCATTTTGAGTATGATGCTACAAGCTTGGCACACCTATTTTTGGGCAATTTCTCCTATTCTACTTTGTAGTAACTCTCACGCTCCATAAGGTTGGATGGGGAGCATTGGTGCCCAGCCATTTTCAGATCTCTCCAGAAATGTTTAATCAGGTTCAAGTCTGGGCTCTGGCTGGGCCACTCCAGGACATTCACTGAGTTGGCCCGTAGCCACTCCTTTGTTATATGGGCTGTGTGCTTAGGGTTGTTGTCCTGTTGAAAGATGAACCATCACCCCAGTCTAAGGTCCAGAGCACTCTGAAACAAGTTTTCATCAAGGATGTCTCTTTACCATGCTGCATTCATCTTTCCTTTTATCCTGACTAGTCTCCCAGTTCCTGCCACTGAAAAACATCCCACAACATGATGGTGCCACCACCATGCTTCACTGTAGGGTTGGTGGTGAGCCGTGCCTGGTTTCCTCCAGGCATAATGCTTGGCATTCAGACCAAAGAGTTCAATCTTTGTTTCATCAAACTAGAGAGTTTTGCTTCTCATGGTCTGAGAGTCTCTCAGGTGCCTTTTTGCAAACTCCAGGTGGGCTGCCATTTGCCTTTTACTGAGGAGTGGCTTCCGTCTGGCCACTCTACCATACAGGCCTGATTGGTGGAGTGCTGCAGAGATGTTTGTTCTTCTGGAAGGTTCTCCTCTCTCCACAGAGAAATGCTGGAGCTCTTTCAGAGTGACCATCAGGTGCTTGGTTAGCTCCCTGGCTAAGGCCCTTCTCCCTCGATTGCTCATTTTGGCTGGGCGGGCCCACTCTAGGAAGATTCCTGGTGGCTCCAAGCTTCTTCCATTTATGGATGATGGAGAGCACTGTGCTCATTGGGACCTTCAAAGCTGCAGAACTTTTTCTGTACCCTTCTCCAGATCGGTGCCTTGATACAATCCTGTCTCGGAGGTCAGCAGCCAATTCCTTGGACTTCATGGCTTGGTTTGTGCTCTGACATGCACTGCTAACTGTGGGACCTTATATAGACAGGTTTATACCTTTTCTAATCACGTCCAATCAACTGAATTTCCCACAGATGGACTCCAATCAAGTTGTGGAAACATCTCAAGAATGATCAGTGGGAACTGGATGCACCAGAGCTCAATTCTGAGAGTCATGGCAAAGGCTGTGAATACTTATGTACATGTATTTTTACTTGTTTTTTTATTTTTAATAAATTGCAAAGATTTCAAAATGAACTTCTTTCACATTGTCATTAAGGGGTATTTTATTGTAGAATGTTGAGGAAAAAAATGAATTTAATCTATTTTAGAATAAGGCTGTAACATACCAAATGTGGCAAAAGTTAAGCGCTGTGAATACTTTCTGGATGCATTGTGTGTGTATATGTATATATACTTTTTTTTTTTTTTTTTTGTAGTGGTGACTTTACACTTTAGATTTTTTCATTTTCTATATCATGATTTGGAGCAGATTGTAATATTTTTTTGTGGGAAAAAGCCTCACAAAAAGATTTTTTTTAAATATTGCCCAACTAGTTGCATCATTCATCTCAAACCCTTCAAATGTAATTATTTGGTACAACCAAAAAGCAGTTTGTTTGTACCAATATTTCGTTTTTTTGAGGCTGTACCAGGAAAGATATCTTATATTTTTTTAATTAAAAGCCAATTCCATGTCTAAAATAAATATAAAACAAAAACAAAATATTTTGAATGAGACCTTACAGTGGTAAGTAATAAAGAAGAGAGGTCCATTTATGCCGTAACAAGTGCATTAAGCATCAAGATCTAAAAAAAGGCTATTCTAAGTTTATCCACCTGCATATTTCATATTTTATGCATAATTTAACTAATTGGGGAGCATACAATTGTCACTGGCATTTTCCAGCTCCATAATTTGACGTCAATTTATTGTTCATATGGGTGCTTGCCAGTGGCCCCTGTGTAACAAGCTGCATTTTTATCACCTTGCCAACTGAGCAGTTATAGGACTATGAGCCACAGTGGGTAATTACAGCACAACTGGAGCATTGTATCAATGTCTGTACTGTAGATATTTTATCTACCATGTGGTTTTGTTGTAATTTTAGGATTAAGTTTAATGTTATGGATTACAATATACATCACAGTATGTGCATGTCTTTATACCTTCAGTCAACTATTATTTCCCCTAACTGCCAAAATAGAATTTTTTTTCTTTTATACATGCAGCCATGGCAACTGTGTACAGTTTATAAACATCATCTCTCATACACCTTATTGTTTTGCTCATAAAATTTGTATTCCATTGCTGACTTGTTTTCAAGACCTAGGCTCAGTTATTGTCATACAAATCATAGCTTCACTACTTACGCTTCAGCCTATTGGAGGCACTGATCAAACAAAATTTTTCCAGCAAGCCCAGTTAGTAAATTGATTTCTCTCAAACAAGACCTGCCATAGATGGATCAAAATGTGGTGAACCAGCCATATTCCAATCCACCTAGAGACAGCTTTAGTCATCACTGACTGGAACAAGTATGTAGCCAGTGAGATTTGGACAGTCTTCATTCAAGGTCATTGAGCTACTAGGTATATAAATCAGGATGACAGCCCAGAACCTGCTCCCATATTTTTTTTAGTATACTTTTTTTAGCAGGTTTAGCAATTTTCCCTTTCTAAGGAAACCTACATTTTTTACAGATACTTTGTTAATGTGTGCTGCTTCAAATGAATGGGCTGCCAATGGAATGCATTAGATGCTTCCAGAAGGACTGTGTTTCTATCTTCCATAGACCCAACATCTTTACAGGACACAGTAGTGACATAAGAGCTTTAGAATGGAACCAGTAGTAGACACCATAGAGCTGAGTATAAAACCTCTTCTATTGCAGGGAAGTTCCAATTGGATATTTCTTTGGCGAGTGAAAGGGTTGTTTTAACGTTAACTGAGCTTGTTTCAGTAGTTGTTAAATAGTACTCGTAGTCACATTTCCTAACATACAGCAAATCAGGTGAGCACCAAAGCAAAACAGCTTTCAGGTAAATATTATTGCAATAACTCAAAATGTGTGCTTACTGAAAATTATAGTTTGCCTTTAAATGCTGAGATAACAAAGTCAAAATTGCCAGCTCGCTAAACTTAATGAAAGAGAATATCATTTTCAAGGTTAAATCGTTCTTCTTCCCTAATATAACAGCGTATTTAATAACTTAGTTGCAGGAAAAGCTTGCCAAAACTAAAAAAAAATAGATATTTGGCCAGCGTTGTCTTTCAAATTCATACAGTAAAATTGATTGGAAAAATTGTAGGGATACCACAAAAGTATATCATTGGCTCCCCTTCTACACAAATCAATAGAAGTAAAACGTGAAGGCTTTTGTTCCTGCAATTAAAGCAGTTCATATAATTTAATGGCATCAAGCATCAAGCAAATTTACCTTGTCTTATGGAAGTCAATAATGTAAAAAGCATGCATATTGTTCTGCCATAGACTTTCATTTCCAGGCCTTGTGCCAGCCATTTCTGGTGTCCTACTATGAACAAACCATTTGTAAGCAGTTTGTAATGAACAAAGATTCCAAACGCCAAATACAATTAAGCACATTCAAATGGTAAACTACAAAAATTCAGAATAGAAGTATACTGTAAATACTTATTTTCCAGCTCTTTGCTGAATTATGTGTATTAGGGTATTGCATAATTCTTCAAAAAGAAAAGGCTCCTGTTCTTTTGGGAATTAAGTAAAAATTTTGCATTCTGCAAACCAAAACTTCCCATAAATTGGATTTTCTAATAGTTTAAAAAAAAGTTACTCCTGGCAAATACTCTTAGTGAATCATTGTTCTGCGCTGACACCCCACCCCTTCTAAGCTGCAACCACCTAATACAATTGTATTTTTAAAAGAACAAAAAATAGCTCAATGTTATCCCACTCTACAAAATTATATAAACCTGCCACCTGCGCTGCCTATCTCTGCTGTCTTCAAATCCTACGCTGGCTAAAAAAATTTACTTTCAGCTGCCTTGGATGCTTGGTCCCTTGCTGCTGTTCTTTCTGCCCACCTGTGTCCTATATTGACATATAGTAGGGGCCAGCAAATGGAACCACTACATGTAGAGGGGGACTGGGCATCCAACACACCCCAGGGTGTAAGATGTGGAAGATTCAATAGCCAGCTAATCTTATCAAAAGAGCACCAAACAATTTACTATAAAGGTTCAGTGATGTTTAGACCTGTTAACCGTAGAAGCAATAGTAGATATTTAGTTTCATCCTAGGGTTCCTGAAGCATTCCTTTAAGTAGTAGTGTATATACAAGAATTATTATCTTGGAACCCAAGATCATTATTATTATTATAATACAGGATTTATATAGCGCCAACAGTTTGCTCAGCACTTTACAATATAAAGGGAGACAATACAGTAATGATATAGTTCAATACAAGAGGGATAGGAGGGCCCTGCTCCTTGGAGCTTACAATCTAAGAGAGAGGGGCTGGTGGTACAAAAGGTAATAACTTGGGATGAACTGATAGGAGAAATAGAAAATTCTGTTATTAGCTGAAAGCAGGATAGGCTTCCCTGAAGAGATAGATTTTCAGAGATCGCCTAAAAGTGGGCAGAGTAGGCAATAGTCGGAGAGATTCTAGTTCCAGAATATGGGGGAGACTCTGGAGAAGTCCTGGAGATGAGCATGGGAGGAGGAGACAAGGGAACTAGAGAACAGGAGGTTGTGGGAGGAGCGGAGAGTACGGTTTGGGTGATATTTGGAGACAAGATTGGTGATGTAATTTGGGGCAGTTAAAAATGGGTTAATATGTTACTTTTAATGTTTTGAATTTTATTCATTGGGCAGTGGGAAACCAGTGGAGGGATTGGCAGAGAGGGATGGCAGATATGGAACGGTTGGTAAGGTGGATGAGTCTGGTAGCAGCATTCATGATAGACTGAAGAGAGGAGAGCCTGCGATTAGGTAGGCCAATGAGGTGGGTGTTACAATAGTCAAGGCGAAAGATAACAAGGGAGGAAGTAAGTTTCTTAGTGGTTTCAGAGGTTAAAAACAGGCGTATCTTGGAGATGTTGCAGATGTGAAGTCTGCAAGATTTGGACAGTGATTGGATTTGGGGCTGAAAGGACAGATGGGAATCAAGGATTACACCTAGTACCCTGGCATGAGAGCAGGGACTCATGGTTGTATTATTGATCTTGATAGAGAAGTCATGGGAGGGGGCACGGGCTGGAGGGAATAGTATGAGCTCCGTTTTAGAAAGATTTATTTGAGGAAGTGGAATGACATGCATGCTGATATGTCACTTAATAGGTTGGTAATGCGAGAGGAGACTGAAGTGGTGAGGTGAGGAGTAGAAATACAGATATGTGTATCATCAGCATAGAGATGGTACCTGAAGCCATAGAAGTTTATCAAGTGACCAAGGGAGGAGGTGCAGATGGAGAAGAGAAGGGGTCCAAGAACAGAACCTTGAGGAACCCCTACAGAAGAGGAAGTGGAGAGGAGGAGACAGAGTTATAGGTAATGCTGAATAAGCGCTGTAATAGGTAAGAGGAGAACCAAGAGAGAGTAGAGTCTCGGAGGCCAAGAGAGTCCAAGAGACAGGAATTTTTTTTGAGGAGAGGATGGTCAACAGTATCAAAAGCTGCAGAGATGTCAAGTAGTAAGAGCACAGAGTAGTGGCCATTGGTTTTAGCAGTTTGTAAATCATCAGTGAGTAGTTTTAGTAGGGCAGTATCAGTGGTGTGTAGTGCACAAAAGCCAGACTGTAAAGGGTCAAGAAGGTTGTTAGTGAAGTAGGAGTTCAGGTGAATATAGACTAAGCGTTCTAAGAGTTTAGAGGTAAACAGGAGCAGGGAGATGGGTCTTAAGTTGTTCAGATTGGTGGGGTCCAGTGAGGGCTTTTTAAGTATGGGAGTGATCTGTGCCTGCTTTAGAGGGGAGGGGGAGGTGCCAGTAGAGAGGGTGAGATTGAAGATGTGAGTGAGGGAGCATAGGATAGAAGAAGAGGGTGACTGTAGTAGTTGTGAATGGACAGGATCCAGGAGGCAGGTGGTGAGATGGGCTTCTGAGAAAACTTTAGAGACCTCTTCAGTAGTAGCAAGGTTGAAAGAGGAAAGTGTTGAGGGAGGTTTAGTATAAGGTATGCTAAATGGGATAGATGTCTGTGTAGTGGAGATGCCCATACGAATTGCATCAGTCTTGTTTTTGAAATGATTGGCAATCTCATTAGCAGTGAGTGAGTTACTGGACGGAGGTGGAGAGACAAAGAGGACTGGTTGCCAAGGTATTAATAAGTGTGACAAAGTAGGCTTGTTTGGCAGCATGGAGAGGCAACAGTGTTTATACCATAGGTTGCACCTGGTCTTCTAAAACTGTATAATATTCAACTGCCTTTATATGACCATGCAGAGCAAAGTTCAAGCCTAAAGTTTTTATTACATGATGCCAATACCCTTATGGATCCCCCATCATTGTTTTAGGGTCAGATTAGTGTCAAATGGCCAGTGGCAGGATCACTGCTAAAAGAAAACCCTCACTTACTTCTTCAGAGTTGTTCCTTCACTGTTCAAACTCTACAGGATCAGCTGTTTAGCCGATTTGTTCCTAAAGTATTGTTGTCAGTGTTAGGCTAGCTAATGTAGCTAAAGCTCTGCCTCTGCTGATGAATAGAAAGAGAAAGACTGGAACTCCACAGTGATCAGCAGCCGCCAGCCAGCTTGCAGTAAGGGACTGAGTCTGAGAGGAACATTGGGAGGAGTGGCAGCTCAGCTGCTACACTGGCCCCAGACACGGGGCATCCTCCACTGTCCTTTCTACTGCCCCTCTGCCGCCCCTCCCCTCAGGTAGAGGATCATTCATGACAGGGAGGCATCCCACACAGAGAGAGTGCCGACCTGTGTTGTGCCAGGTTCCCCTAGGTGGCAGTGCACTCCAGGCGGCCGGCTAGTTTTCCTAGTGAAAGCACCAGCCCTGCTTGCACAATACTATCACATATACTATCACAAGCATTACAAAGCCCCTGCACTTTAGCCCTGTTACTCTCCTAGTCTGGTTCCTATTAATAAATATAGCCCTATTAATGATTGTTATAGAACTATACTTTCTTTTTGGACTTGCTTTAGTCATGCTGTCTATTTGCATTGAGAACAGTAAGGGAGGGAAGATGTATCCTGACAAATCAAAGCAAGAAATAAATCCTGGGCTTACACATAATATGTTATTGTTGGAAAAACTTGTGGCGTTGAGCGCAGGAATCTCAATAATAAGGCAGCTCATTGCCCAGGCAATAAAATGCTTCTCTATTCACCAGGCTTGATGGAACTGTCAGCCTTGGAGAAGTCAGGTATTTTCTACACCAAAATTACACCTCTGCTCCTGCTCCGCTTTCACAACTTTATGAGCAGTTTTGGAAGCCATTTAATGTGATTTGAATTTCAGCTGTGCATCGTTGTGTGACAAGCAGAGTGAACCTCCCTGCTTTCTTCAAGTCTGGTGTTCTTTTAGTGTCTTACTGTGCGGCCATCTGCGACAGAACTTCTACCTGTCCCCCGAATGACATTCGTTCTATCCTTCAACACTTCATGAATAATGACACGGATGGACTGGCAATATTACCCCTCCCCTTCTTTGAGATGTAAAGTAGAATTTAAATAGCAGAACCTGTCAAAAAATAGAACATCTCTTTTCAAGCAGTTATAATTGTCACTGTCCAGCTGTAAAATCTTTTCTCTTTCTCTCCAGCCAGTCCTGACCTCTGCCGGTGTCCTCCATGCTGTGCCTTAAGCTGACCCCTATTTTTGAACCAGTATTTGAGTCACAACCCCACATGACTGACTGAGGTCTATATTTTCTGTTTCTTATGCATATTTCCTACCAAATCCCAATACCTGAAATGTGATAGTCAGGATTTTTGGCAATAGGAAACTTTAATATGTATTCGTGGAGTGCTTATCCTAACTTACCTAACATTTACATATGTAGTGGTAGCCTGTAGGAGCCAACAATATTAAAGGTCCCTTAGGTCTTTTTGCGGAGTTGCCCCGCAGCCAGGCTCACAGTTACTCTTTTGGCTCAATGAACAATCTAGGGGTATGCTTTTCTGATGCTTTATTGCAGAACGTGAACTTAGATAGGAGGAGGGTAACTGTTGGATACTCCAGTAACTCTTAGTAGCAATTTGAGGGCACTAAACTTTCTCCTCCAAAGACATGAGTAAAGTCCTGGCACAAGTAAATGGTGAATTGAGCTTTGTAGTAGCTCCTCATGAGCAGAGAGTCCTTGCATGAGGAATTAATGGACTGAGCTCTTCAGGACACCAGACACAACATCCCCTTTGAACACAGCTGACTATATAGCACCAGAGGGGTAGCAACAGCACACAGTCTCAAAGATCTCTCACACAAGCCTGTACTCACTAATGTCCTTGAATAATTGGTGGTCTCCTTCCAATATCTTCCAGACACTTTCTCCCAGCAGACTAGATCCTCAAACAAAAAGCCCTAAAGCCAGCTCCAGCAACTTTTCAGCAAGGTCCAGGTGGGACTTAGATGAACCTGTGGGTTCCATGCAAGAGTTTTGGTACCCTTCCTGAAATTGCACCAAAACCAAAGGGCCTCATAGAAGTCTATGGGAAAGTGCAGCTAACCCACATGAAAACCTGTGCTAGCTGCATTGTTACAAAAGCGCAGCAGGGCAGTGTGAAGATGCCCTTAGGCTAGGTTTACACTTGCCTGCACTAGCTCGCACTCGATGCAATTCCCACACCCGCAACCACCTGCAGCCACATTGTGCTTCTTTTGCGAGACACTGGGGGTGGGGTTCCATTTATTCTGAATGGCACCCCCCACACATCTCATCCCGCAGCACGATTGCGTTATGATCGCCGGTGTGGGAACTACATGGAAACCGCATGGTCAAAAAGACCATGCGGTTTCCGTGCAAATGCGTTTCACAAGAGGTGCACGCGTCTTTTCCTTGCATTCTCCATTTAAATGAATGGGCTGATGTGCTGATGCAAATGTGGGCTGCACAGCCCACTACTAGTGTGAACTGTGTTCAAGGCTCTTGGGTAGTGGATGGGGACAGTGCTGGAGAGAAGTGAGTATTTACAGCAGGAGCTGCTTTTTATTTTAAATTTATCCTGTGGAGTGACTTTTTATTTCTTTGCCAAAACGTGACTGGGGATTTAATATATATATGACATAAAATTGCTAAATCCTAAAGGTAGTAGTTTGTGGCTCCCACTTTAGGTTTGTCACGTCAACAACGAGTGTAAGCATCTCCTTTGTTAACCTGGTCTAAAATTCCACCTGGTGTACAGGTAAAGTTGGCACTTTGATTAGGCAGGCATTTCCAGGTGATTATAATTCGTACTGGTATAATAGTTTTTCTCTTAAAATGTAAGTTATAAGAGATTCATATTTAGCTAAATTCGGACTATTTAAGTTCATCTTTCCCTAACTCTTCACTTAATCATGATGGGTGCTCTGTGAAAGCTCTTTGAGTCACATCTGGCATGACTGTTTAATGCACTTATTGTGTGGTTGGCCGCAGGTTAGAGCAAGCATTATGAATGTATGCTATGGCATTGCAGCTCCACTACTTAATGATTATCTTGCAACACGGTAACAAAGAGAATTAAAAAATTCCTTTTTCATGTCCCGTATGTTTTGACCTATTTGGATTAGGACATTCTGTTGGCCCCAGCCAACACAGATGCCCTCTTTTGGTGCCTCTGTGTAATAGGCCTACCTTGCAAATACTGGCAGTAAATAGGTAGAAACAGCTTAACGTCTGGCAACCAAATGGTTATATGTCTCTGGAGACCCAATCAAGTTGTCACCTTTTCCTTTCCCTCCCGTCATACTCTGCAGCTGTAGTGAAGACAGAGGAATCAGATTTGAATAAATGAGACCTGTGTTTCTGACACCATGACCCACTTCTCATGTTTATCTGAGACTCCGAACCCAGCAGGTATTGGTAAGGATTACAGGGTGAGCTTCTGAATACGGAATGGCTAGGCATCTCACTGTTTCTTCACTCTCATGCCCTGCCTATAGAAGCTTACAGGAATAAATCTTTTATTTTCTGGATCCCCTGGTGCGCACATTCTCTTTCAGTTGTGTTATGGTATTAGTGTTTGTTATACGACTAACTAGGAAAAGAAGTTTTGCGGCAATCGGTACATTATTAATGTTTCATATGAAATGGTTAACTTGCTAACAAGTAATATTATATTTTTTTCTTTGTTGTTTTGCTTTGACATGTCTATAGAAACCTTAGAACCTGGCAGGTTGTTTAAGGAGAAAGTGCAAAATCTGATATCATTGATAAAATATAAAAAGCACTTTACAGCCTTTGAGCATGAACCTAAAAAAAAAAAAGTCAGCAGTGACATCTTTCATATTCCTATCCTTACAGATCCTCGCTAAATAGGTAATCTCTATTGGTTTCCTCACACTCTGACCTGAAGTCAGGAATAAAATATGTTGGGAGTTGTATGCGTGCTCCAAGAGTGTAGAAGAGCTCACTTCTTAAGTATTATTATGAATATGAATAGGTATGTGCACTGTTTATACATACACAATGCAAAGAATGCTCAAATGTTAAAGGGTGCTTCAAACTCAAAAGGTTTAATTAGCAATAGAGTAGCTATAGAGTAAACTCCCACACCATGTTTTATTTAGCGATTACATATAGAATTTAATGCAACTTTGTCCCTTTCATTCTGTCCATTCAAACATAGTTGTACATGGCATCATACATACAAATGAAGATTTTTGTCAGCAACTATTAAAGCATAAATACTGTGTTTACCAAATATATGTACTTGAAATACAATGCTAGAAGTACCTCTATATATGATATGGTATCTAGCACTAGTGCCCAACCTGAAGCCCATGGGCTGCATGTGGCCCTTTGGCTACTTACTTAAGCTAGTGAAGGAAAAATATTCTTTAGGCCCTGTTCACACTTCAAGTAGCAGGAACTCACATTCCTGCTCACACTTTTGTGTGGGTGATTTTCACGCGATTCTTGCAAACAGGGCAGCATGTTCACTTAAATGGGCAGCCCAATTGTCACGGCAAAGAAGCTCAGGAACCAAGTTTTGGCCCTGAGTCCGGCACGTTTTTACATGCTCATTTTGTCACGGACAATTTTGGTAAAATCGCACAGCATTTGGGATGCCATTACGGGTGAGGGGCACCCGAACACGTCTTGTGCATTTTAGTGTGATTTCAGTGCAATTTGGAATTGCAGGCAGAATTGACCGATTGTGCCCACAATTCCAAATTGCCTAAGTGAGACCAGGACCTGAGATTGGATTCTAGTAGTTGAATACCATGGTTTATTTATTTCACACTGTCTTCATTTTTCTGTGTTGCCCATCCCATTTATCTTTTTATGTGTATTTGTTTTCTTTGATCTTATGAAATTGATATTGCTAAGAGAAATATCAGATGCCGCACAAGTAATTTTTAAGGAGGTTGTAGGGTTGTAACACAAATATAAAAGTACTGATTTGTAAAGTGGCAGTAATAACAGTGATCTCTCCCATTTTTAAAAATCTATGACTCTCTTCTAAAATGTTTTACCAGTGTATGAACATCTTCTAAAGCATGTACCCAGTCCCCATCAACTCCTACAGCAAGTCTGCAAGTTTGCAGTCTCTAACAATCTCTTGTAGTATGCTTGTGTTCTCTGACCATCTCCTGTTGTATGTCTATTGCTTCTAACAGCTTTTTGTAGCATTACATTCACTGAGTATTATATAAGACCCTTGGGTGATATCAGGGGCATCAGTTGAGGCTTCTTATACCATGAGAGCTGACCACCAATGGTATAGAGCAGGGTTTCTCAACCAGGGTTCCATGGAACCTTACGGTTCCTGCAAAGGTACCAAGAGGTTCCTTGAGCAATAAGCAATTTCTGCCTCTCAGATAAGTTCCCACTAACACCATTGATCTTTTTAGCTATCTGTAAGTGGGTAATTTTCCCCAATGACTACAAGTCTAAGGAGCATTCTTCCCGTTGACCGTCGCTAATTTATCATGAGATGTAGATATAGTAATATTTAACAGGGGTTCCCTGAGACTGGAACGTTATTTCAAGGGTTCCTCTTTGTTGAAAAGTTTGAGAAAGGCTGGTATAGAGATTACACATAGGTTTTGGTAAGGCTGTTTTTTACAGACAACCAAGCAAAGCCACATATGAATGTCTCCAGCACTCAGGAAATAAAGGTAGAACCTTGTGATTTGTTCAGCGGTGCACGTCATCAGGACAGACACCTTATTTTCTTTAGCAGTATATATTTAAAAAACTGGACATTTCATTGCGCATATAATAGGAGATGTGCCTTGTCCTTCATTCTATGATTGTTGGTTTCCATACATTTTTTAAGGGTTTCGGTTAAAGAGAAGCACACGTTGCCCATAGTCCCATTTTAATTTTGTCCCATACTGTAGTTGTTACACTGTCTTTGTCTACATCAGGGGTGTCCAACCCATGGCCCATGGGCCACATGCTGCCCAAGATGGCTATGAATGTGGCCCAACATAAAATCATAAACTTATTTAAAAATGATTGTTTTTTTGAAAATTTTGAAAAAATGCATTTACGCATGTGAACACGCATGCTTTAGCACAGTGCTTCTCAACCATTATTCAGTCAAGACACCCTTTGAAATTATGGACCGTTTCGAGGCACCCTTTGCAATTATGGACAGTCTTGAGGCACCCCTTTCTGAAATGGGGTGCCTCTAGACTGTCCATAATTTTAAAAGGGCCCCCCCTTTCTAAAATGTATAAAACTATTCTAATAGTTTTATATAACGCAGCAACATCCACACATGTAGGGCACCCAACATTAGAGGCAATTTATTTTTCCAAAGCAAATACACTTTTGCACACTGGTACTGACTAGTATTCCAATGTTTCTCTTCCCCCTCAGTTTTTCTCTTTCACTGAGATAATGTGACGCCCAGCACAGACTGAGAGGAGCGGGGGAGGGTCAAACAAAGATGCTGTGCAGGCAACCAACATCCTCCTTATCAACTGATGTCACTAGTTGTCAGGACACTGGTGGCTAAAAGGTCCTAATGGTGCACAATTAAAACCTGTGGCTTTGTGTAACTAAAAGGCAGGCTTGTTCCACCCGCTGGCTTGTGTACAAGTTTTTGGCAATTTTTAGACATTTTGCCAAGGCACCCCTGAACAAACCTCAAGGCACCCTGCCTGGGCACCCTGGTTGAGAAAGGCTGCTTTAGTATGTCAAAAGCAGTGTCATATATTGCACTAGTTTTATGATACTTTTATAGTAAAAAATATGAAGTTTTATTACTCAGATAGGTACATTACTTATATCAGTGATCATTAACTTGTGATCTGCCTGACTTTTCCTGCTCAACAGCTATCCCTATTGTTAGTGTACTGTATGTGTGGACCAAGACAATTCCTCTTCTTCCAGCCCAGGAAGGTCAAAAGGCTGGACACCCTTGCTTGACATTTTTTATTTGGATCTAGTTTTTTCTGTTCTTTAGGTACTGCGGAACCTCTCTGCTATTAACACCTGACTTTCCTAGAACATAACCTTCAGGGTAGTGCTTACTAGCACAAAGGTAGAGCTTAGCAGATTTTCCCCAAATACACAAAAAACCTTTCTAGTTTAAAAAAAGCAGATTGCCTACCTGTTTTCCCCTTACATTTGCAGCATGTTTTTTACTACTCATTACAGGTACCCTTTACACAGCACTCTTGCTTTATTTTAGTGACAGGTGGCAGTTGTATTTCTATTTCCATTAAGATTTCTGAGTTTGTAAACGCAATGATCAATGTTGTAAAAAAATGTTCCTTTTTGTTTTGTGATATTCACAAAAACAGCTGTGTATCCAAAACAGTCTTGCCTGGTTTATTTCTGCCAAAAAGCTCTTGTGTTTTTCAGAAGTGGTCTGTCTAGCAGGAAGTACATGCAGATAATCGCTATCAAATTGTATTAGGCGAAGATGTGATATCAGCACTCTGCTGGGCTTCTTTTGCGAACATCGGCTGGTTTCTTGGTATTCTATTTCTGGGCTTGCTAGTAAATGATGTTTGCTTCCTGTAAGAATATACAATCTAATTTTAAGTAATTTAATATCAATACTTGATTGAACACATGACATTCAGCCTTGTACAGAGATGCAATATGAGATCTAGCTAGATGTGTTTAAACTTGTGCAGCCATTGTTACGGGAACCAAGATAAAGCAAGTCCCTACAGCTCTATGGATGGTTTCTTCACAAATGGGTCTGCTGAGTGTAAGTACAAGATCCAGACCACAGCTGCTAATAGTGTATAAATATAGTTACAGTACAATATTGAGTCACTTTTGCCCCACCAATTGGAGATTTTTCAGTCTGATTTTGATTTTGAAGCCCAAAGTGTTCTTCTACCTGGTAACATTAAACTGGCACTAAACTCTGGTTTAAAAAATCTGTGCAGGTATGTATTCTTATGCTAAACTGCACTAATGTAATCAACAAAACATCAAAGAAATTTGAAAAAATTATATAAAAATAGTGTAACCAATATCACAGTCAAGATAGCGGTTTCCACAAAGAAATACTACAAACATGTATACATAGACAAATGTGTAGTGCTATCCCTTTAAGAATAGTGATTATAATAAACCTACAATAGTGAATGCAGTGCAAACAAAGTAAGTGCAAAATCCAAACACAATCTCAATAAAAGTTTAAGTCCACTACACTGATTGTGAATATTATGTAAAGGTCTGCTAAAATGATATATTGCGTAATAATGAAATGAAAAATATAAGGGACCCAGCAATGTAAAACGGAATATCTAGATATTGGGCTGCTGCTGAAACATCTGTCACAAACTCCGTGTGAGTGTGTGTAATCAGAATGTGTAAAAAGGTGGTGTAGCGCTGCCCCATACCATGTGTGTATAAAAAAATCACTATCCCCTCCATAGGGGTATCCAAGTAAAACACCAAAATAACGTGCATCAAGAAATAGCTACAATACACCTCCCCCCCACCCAAACAATTTGGTGTGTATATTAATATGCTGCTGAAAAGTACAGGGCTCAGCAAAAATGAGTACACCCCAACAGATTTGTCAGAAAACCTTTACATTCCTTTCAGAATCAACATTTTCTATGGGACACTATACTGCAAAATACTCCCACAAATGCAGTCCATTGATTGCAAACTAGATTTGTAATATGCACACACAAAAAGTATTTTTCCTAACAAATTCATTGAAGACCATGTTGCAAAAATCAATACACCCCAATTAAAGTCTTAGGAGCAAAGCTAAATTGTAGACAACTGAATCCTAATTAACAAAAATGCAACTACAGGTGAGTCTAATCATTCATTAAACAGGTGTCCAGCAGACAATTGATTATAAAAGGGTGTTGCTTAACAAAGAAAACCCCTCCCATTTCATGCTGTCAGCAATGTCACCACATGGAAGAGAAATCTAACAAAGATGGAACTGCAACCATCTTACAGAAACATCCAGGCCATCCATGGAAGTTTACATCTCCACAGGAGCATCTTCTGATGAGAAAGGTTGAAGAAAACAGCCATGCAAGTTCACTGCAGTTGGCTAAAGAAATAGAAAGCCAAACTGAGGTGATTTGTTTCCCGTGACACAATACAGCGTACGTTGCAGAGGAATGGCATTCTTGGGTGTCGTCCATGAAGGAAGCCTCTCCTAAAGCCCATACAAAAAAACCTGTCTAGAATTTGCCAGGGCCCATGCTAAAAAAAGACTACTGGGACTCTGTACTCTGGAGTGATGAGACCAAGGCATCGCAAAGGTGAGGAGTACAAAGAAAAATACATGGTGCCTACAGTGAAACATGGTGGTGGCAGTGTCTTTCTGTGGGGCTGCATGAGCGCTGCTGGTATTGGGGAGCTGCATTTCATTGATGGTATCATGAATTCACAGATGTAGTGCTCTGTATTGAAAGAGAAAATGCTACCATCACTCCATGCCCTTTGTCGTTGTGCACTTGTCCAACATGACAGTGATCCAAAACACACATCTAAGGCCACTGTTGTATTTCTGAAGAACAGGGTGAAAGTGATTCAGTGGCCAAATATGTCTCCTGATCTGAATGCAATCGAACACCTATGGGGAATTCTGAAGAGACACGTTGAGCATCACTCTTTATCCAGCATCCAGACTCTAAAAGAGGTCGTTCTTGAAGAATGGAAAAAGATGTTGCAATATGTCACCAACTTGTTCATTCCATGCATAGAAGACTTGGTGTTGTCCTTACAAATCATGGAGGTCATACAAAATACTAGGTGAAGTAATTCTTCTCGTGGGGTGTATTCATTTTTGCATCAACTAATTTGAGTAAAACTGAAGATTTTGTCTTCTAAGTTATATTATTAACCTTACTTTCATGTAATGAGCTAAACAAATGTATAAAATTAAGTTTTGTCAAAGTTTTGGAATTTGTTCTTGTGCTCATTGAGGTATTGATTAAAATCTTACTTTTCAAAAGGGGTGTACTCATTTATGCTGAGCACTCTACATGTATATTAAACATACTACTGTAGTGACATTCCTGCCAAGTGACTGTAAAATAAACAAACAAATGCTGTGCTACAGATCCCCTCCCTCTTCAATACATACAATGAAGCACAAATAAGCATATAATGAGTTCTTGAAAAGTCCTCTGGACTACATGACCCTTCCTCTAGGCAAACAGTTCCAATCTTGAAATACTGTGATAAAAATGGTGCTGTGAACGTGCGCTATACAATAGGCATTTGTTCACTCAGTGACTCCACTTGTGCTCCCCCTGCTACAGCCGCACTCAACGGCAACTAATTGACCGTTTGCATAAGCTGGTCAAATGCGCTCTAGTCAATCCTAGGTACACGGTGACGTACTGATGCGGTATTCTCCCAATCTGTGGACTCCACGACCAACTAATGCAGATTCACCATGTTGCTCCTTCTCCAATGCTGAGCGATTTTTATCTATACTATAAAATACTAATCCTCTTGGATCACAGTGGTGTACCTCCCTGAAATGTCTGGATAGACTGTATTTTTTAAAACCTTTTTTAATATTGTTGATATACTCTCTAATTCTTGTGGAGAGTTTTCAGGTGGTCCTTCATACATTACGTTTACCAGAGAAAAACTTCTTAACCGCTTCCCAGCCGCCCTATAGCAAATATACTGCTGCAGGGCAGCAGGGGTGTGCAAAATCACTTTTGTGTATATATATATATATATATATATATATATATATATATATATATATATATATGATTTTGTGTTTCCGGGTAGGGGGCACACACGGCCTACCCACGCCACCGTTCACGGCTGTCAATCACCGGGTCCTGGCTGGTGTAATCCCACCGGCACTCGGTGATTACTGAGCATCTCTGATGGGGAGGAGGAATGCTTTGTCTACTAACAGTCCTCCTCCCTGTCAGCTCGGGCACACTGCTCTGGATGGCTGTGCACAGCACAGCCATCCAGAGCAGTGTGATTACAGTCAGGCTAGGTTCACACTCATGAGGTGCGGTACATTGCATGTGAATCGCACAGGAACCACACCGCATTACTGTGCAAATCAGATGCAAATTGTGTGCGGTGCGATTTGAGCCATAAATTATGTATGGCTCAGATTGCAGCGCATCCGCACCAAAGAGCTGCAGGACCCTTTTTTGGGTCCACACTAGAATTAGATCACATGAGTATTCACACCTATGCGATCCGATTCTGCACATCACAGCATGTTTTGCAGACCGATTTTGGGGTGTTGTTAACTTAACATACACAACCGCAGTGGTTCACATGAACGGGGTGCGATTGTGATGAGGTGCAGAATTTGCACAGAAAACTCTGCGAATTCCGGACCACATCAATGTGAACCCAGGATGAAGCCCATACATACCGCTCCCCTATGTAAAACACTCCCTGCACACAATTAACCCTTTGATCGCCCCTCATGTGAACCCTTCCTGCCCAGTGCCATTAGTACAGTGGCAGTGCTTTTTTTTAGCACTGATCACTGTATTGATGTCACTGGGGATGTCCCCCCAGTGTCAGAATGCCCGCCACAGTCCCCCTATAAGTCGCCAATCGCCGCCATTACTGGTAAAAAAAAAAAAATTCCAGTATCTATACCGCCATTTGTAAACGCTGTAACTTTCACGTAAACCAATTCATTTACAGGTATTGGGATTGTTTTTAGAAAAGACATGTAGCAGAATACATTTTGATGTAAATTTATGACGGAATTTGATTTTTACATTTTTTAATGGACATGTTTAATAGCAAAAAGTTAAAAATATTTTTTTCTCAAAATTGTCAGGCTTTTTTTTTATAGCGCAAAAAATAAGAACTGCACAGGCGATCTCAATTTGTGGGAAAAAGAAGGAAGTAAATTTCATTTGGGTTCAGCATTGCATGACCGTGCAATTGTCAGTTAAAATAATGCAGCATCATAACACAAAAAATGGCCTGGTCAGGAAGGGGGGTAAATCCTCTGGAGGGCAAGTGGTTAATTTGGTAGTGTGTTCTTGTAACAGTAGATGTGAAATGTTGTATCCTTCTAGTTTGCTGGCTCGTCCTACACAACAAGCTTTTTTGGCACTTATAGAGTCCTTTGATTTCCCTAAACATTTGATTATACTTGGGAGGGTCTATAACATTATGTACCAGCCTATCTCTGAGGTTTAAAGCCTTTCTATAAATTAATTAAGGATATTTAGGCAATAATTTAGCCAATGTACTGTCTTGTTTTAAGATGGGCCAGTGTTTCTTAATGATTTTCTCCAATGCCTTATATTGGCTATTGAAACTCATTACAAATGCCACATCAGAGTTACAGTATTTACTCCTCCTTGTCTTCTTTGATTGTTATCTTCCAATAGGCATTCTATCTTCATATTTCTTGTGCTATTGTCGTTTTTAAACCTATTTTCCTTATATCCCTTCTCTTTGAACCTGTTCTCCAGGACATTTGCTTGCTCCTCATAATCATAATCAATCAATTTGCAGTTTTGTTGTATCCTCATTATTTGTCCTTTAGGGACATTATTTATCCAATGTGAATGGTGGCAACTTGTTTTGGGTATATATCCATTTCGGTCTGTTTGTTTGAAGTATGTTTTGGTACATAACTGATCTCCTCTTCTAAAAATTTCCAAATCAAGATAACTCATTTTTTGATAATCCCAATTGCCAGTAAAGGAGATATTATATTTGTTCTCATTTATATCTGAAAAGAATTTAGCCAATGATTCTTCATTACCTTCCCATAAAATTACAATGTCATCTATGTAGTGTTTGTAGAATCTTAACTCTGGTCAGTGAATTCTATAGATTTCTTTCTCCTACTATTTGTTCATGAAAAGAGTGGCAACACTGGGAGCAGACTTAGCTCCCATTGCTACCCCTTTGGTTTAACCAATTCAATACTGGGCAGTTTTACACCTTCCTGCCCAGGCCATTTTTCAGGTTTCAGCACTCTCACACTTTGAATGACAATTGCGCGGTCATACAACATTGTACCCAAACTAAAATTTTATCATTTTCTTCACACAATTAGAGCTTTCTTTTGGTGGTATTTAATCATCTCTGGGGTTTTTATTTTTTGCTAAATTAACAAAAAAAGACCAAAACTTTTGAAAAAAAAACACATTTTTCTTTGTTTCTGTTATAAAAGTTTACAAATAAATAATTGTTCTTCATAAATTTAGGCCGAGATGTATTCTGCTACATGTCTTTGGTGAAAATAACCCAAATTAGGATGTATTATTTAGTTTGTAGGAAGGTTATAGAGTTCACAAACTGTGGTATAGATCTGAATATTGATCAATCCTGAAGTACTGACAGCCAATCTAATTTCTTGAGGTCCAAGAATGTCAGAACAGTACAGATATCCCCCAAATGACCCCTTTTTGCAAAGTAGACAGTCTGACGTACTTCATAAGAGGAATGGCGAGTTTTTTGAAGTTGTATTTTTTTTGGTCATTTTTCAGAAAATGAAAAAATAAAAAAAATTATTTTCACTATTTTGTTTTTTACATACTGTCACCAGTGCAGTACAGCATCATCATATAACTGGCATGGCGGTGATCAGGGACACTGACTGGTGACAGTGTGAAAAAAATATATATTTTTTTTAATTTTTGTATTATTTTAAATTTTTTATTAAATTTTTTTTTTTTTTTAAGATTTTTTTTTTCATATTTCACTGTGTCCAAAGTAGTACAATGTTACCACAGTAACATTGTACTACTTTGGGGGAGTGATCAGTATTTTTTTTTTTTTACACAATTTGCTTATAGCAAAGAATTACTTTGCTATAAGCAAGCATTTACCTGAATGACATCGATTCATTCAGGGGTTTTTTTTTTTTTTTGTGCTTAGCTGTGATTTGGCCACAGCTAATCACATGACATGTGCATGTGATTAGCTGTGACCATTCACAGCTAGACACTAGTATACAATGGATGGCATGAATGAAGCCATCCATTGAATACAACTGTCATGTGACCTGCTGTGATTGGTCACAGCAGGTCACATGGTACTGGCAACGGGGGCCGGTACTCAGATCTGTCATCGGCCGTGTCTGAGGTACATGGTCGGTGACAGATCGCGCCGCTGCACGGCTCTGCTAGCGTGCAAACTGCGCATGTGCGGGAGGACGCCATATGGCGGCCTCCCAGAAAGCTAGTACATTTTTCAGGATGTCATATGGCTATTGGCCGGGCGTCAAATGGTTAAACATATTACTCTCCCTTGTACCAAAAATAATTTCTATTCATAGCCATCTCCAGGCTATCCAGAATAAATTGAATTTGTTCCTGCTTCAGATTTGATTGTCCATGTAAAGCCCACTTGATACTATTCATCCCGTCTTTTTTACAATATTTGTTTACAATGAGTTCACATCTATCGTCACCAATAAACTTTGTTCCGAACATGTCAGGTTTTCCAACATTGAGATGAGCTGTTTACTATCCCTAAGGTAAGTCTTCTCTTTCATAACCAGAGGCTGTAAAAAATGTATCAATGCACTCTCTCAATCTAGAGAACAATGAATCTACCCCACTTGTTATAGGTCTCCCTGGTAATTTCAAAGAAAACAAACAGAGGGCTCACAGGCCTAGTGCATTACCGTAAAAAAACATTTATTGATAAAAGATGATAGGTAATATATTCACAGATGACAATAATGTCAAAGGCACATCATAAAAGAACAGCACTGTCCAGTCCACACTAGGTGACTATCCGCAATGGGAACCCTGGACCTCCAACAGGCTAACGCATTTTGAGGACTTACCTCTTCCTCAGATCAGTCTCAATGGACCAGGCACGCTTATAGAACACATAGTTTGTGAGGGGAATGACATATCACTCACATTAATCAGCTGAATC
The DNA here is from genome assembly GCF_062004578.1 of Staurois parvus. Classification (NCBI taxonomy): domain Eukaryota; kingdom Metazoa; phylum Chordata; class Amphibia; order Anura; family Ranidae; genus Staurois; species Staurois parvus. The sequence continues at coordinate 12,090,516 of NW_028318143.1, read as the reverse complement.
CATATACAGTAACATTGTGGGGAATGGCATAGTATTTACGGTATATGGTTGTGTTCCTATATTAGTATTGAGCACATAGCTTATGAGAGGAATGACACATGAGAAAGTGTTAACTGACATCATGGGGTAAATGTAGGATCCCCACTATTTAACATAACTGATTGCTCATTTACCTTTGATTTTTTGATGAGTAAATGTTTTAGCCTATATTTTACAACTCCTTTTAAAATGTTTTTTTTTCTTGTTGTTATGTCACATTTTGTTTACATTGTAAGGGCCTTTAGAAAATGGCAGCTCTAAATACTAGGCAACATACTAGTGTCCATGATAAGTAGTATGATGTGGACTTCGGAAAAATGGCTGCTGATTACTATGACTGGTGGTTGCTAAGCTACTGCCTTGCATATAATGGAGGAAGTGAACCAGGATGGTGCCACTCCTGATGACGTCATGATGAAACATGTTGGGGAGACCTAACCCGCCTCACTTCCGATTTCTCGTATACACGCGGTGGAACGCAGAAAGCATTCCAGGAACATCACTACCTTAAAGCGCCCATGATATATTTAGATTGTAAGTGCAATACTTGTTTTTTTATCTATTAATAAATGGTTTTACTCTATGGAAGCTTCCCTTTTCTAAATTTACTCATGGTCCGTACGGAAGAGAAGAGGAATCTGCATTAGTTGGTTGTGAAGTCTACAGATTGGGAGGATACCGCACCAGTACATCACCGTGCACTCAGGATTGACTAGAGTGTATTTGACCAGCTTTTGCAAGTGAGAGCGGAGGCAGCAGGGAGAGCATGAGTGGAGAACTTGGCTATTATACAGCACATTCACAGCACTATTTTAATCACAGTATTTCAAGACTGGAACTGTTTCCCTAGAACAGGGGTGGGCAACCTGCAGCTCTCCAGCTGTTATGGAACTACATTTCCCATGGGGCATTGCAAAGATTGGAAGTTACAAGCATGACTCTACAGGTCCGATGAGACATTGCAAAACTGACAGTTACAGCTATGTCTTGCAGAGGCATGATGGAACTTGTAGTCCTGCAACAGCTGGAGAGGTGCAGGTTGCCCACCCCTGCCCTAGAAGGGACATTGTAGTCCAGAGAACTTTTCAAGTTTTTTCAAGAAATCATTGAATGCTTATTTGTGTTTCATTGTATGTTTTTAAGGGGGAGGGAATCTGTAGCACAGCATTTGTGTATTTTACAGTCACTTGCCAGGAATGTCACTACAGTAGTATGTTTTATATACATGTACTTTTCAGTAGCATATTACTATAAACACCAAATTGTTTGGGTGAGAGGGAGGTGTATTGTAGCTTTTCCTGATACACGTTATTTTGGTGTTTTTTTGTTTTTTAGTGTTTTTTTGTTTTTTAGTGTTTTTTTTATACACACGTGGTATGGAATAGCTCTACACCACCTTTTTACACATTGTGCAATAATGACGACTTGTGACCACTTACGTTCTCCAACACCCAATGAATCACCATTGGGGACACTCCTTCACTGCCACCACCACTTAAAATACTCCCTTTACCAAATCAAGAGACCCTTTATTATGGAGGTCACAAGTACTCTTTCATAATATTAAACAGATGGTAGCTGGCAAGGGAATCTCTCCAACAGTCTCATGTTATTTCTTTTCTCTTCTGGAAATGCTCATGTGTATCTCATCAAAGAAAACACCATACATAGCGTAACCCCCGAAAAAATTAACCCAACTTTATTGTAAACACAATGTACTTACAAAGCAGCAGAAGAAATAAAGCACATCACATTTCACCATACAGAGCTCATGCATAGTGACGTCAGATTATGTGCCCCACCCTATGCACATTTCATCAGAAATTATGGTTTCCCATGAAGATGTCATTTCTGAGACAACATGCTCCCAGCCTCCTTCAAATCTCCAAATTTCTTTTTGTTTCCTCTATGATCCGACTTGCTGTGAGAGAGTGGCCATGCTCATTCTCAACCTGTATGTAGAAAAGAAAAAGAGATCCAAAGTGCAGTAGTTAAAACAGATCCACCTATTATAAAATGTAATCAAAATGCACTCATCAAAACATAAGAGGTATGGAGGAGCTCAGCTATGAGGAAAGATTAGAGGAACTGAAATTTTTCTCTCTTGAGAAGAGGAGATTAAGGAGGGATACGACACGTATATATACATCAGTGGTTCATATAGTGAACTCGGTGTAGAGCTATTCACCCTGAGGTCATCACAGAGGACAAGGGGGCACTCTTTACGTTTGGAGGAAAAGAAATGTAATCTCCAAACACGGAAAGGTTTCTTCACAGTGAGAGCTGTGAAAATGTGGAATAGACTCCCTCAAGAGTTGGTTCTGGCCAGCAGTGGATTTCTTTAAAACAAAAGGCCTGGATTCTTTCTTAGATACACAGAATATAATGGGATACTAACATTTATAGGTAAAGTTGATCCAAGGAATATCTGATTGCCTCTTGGGGGATCAGGAAGGAATTTTTTCCCTGCAGGAGCAAATTGGATCATGCTTTGCTGGGGTTTTTTGCCTTCCTCTGGATCAACTGTGGGTATAGGATTATAACTTTTGTTTCTGGTTGAACTGGATGGACTTGTCTTTTTTTAGCCAGACTAACTATGTAACTATGTATAAAAAAACATGTAAGAAGGAGAGCAAGTAATCCTTTCACAGAGAGGTCACTGAACCGCTCAGTCCGCATGTCCAGTTGATCCCAAGAAAGCCTGGCCAGGGTGCGGAGGAGATTGCGCTACTGTAGCTGGAAATGCTGAACCATTCTGAGGAGAATTCCAGCCATTGCCAGTGAGGGACGCACCAGCCTGGATGGTGTCATAGACTGGCATGTGCTGAGGGGAGGAACACATTTCTGGGGTATTCCCCTTTCTTCAGCCTTCCCTAAGGTTACCTGTGAATATATTAAAAGCTGACTGGCACTAATTAATTAAGCTATACATTACTCAAAGTCCACAGCTGAACGCTGGCTCTAATCCACTGACAAATAGTGTGCATGAATCTTTTAACATATTGCAACTAAAAAGTAACAAATATAAATCATCTCAGTAGTGCTAAAAAGTACCATTATTATTCATAAACATCATTATTATTCAGAGACAATATCAGATCAATAAAAAATGTGCCTAAAAAAAATGTAATTGAAAGTCCACATAATGCGCAAAAAGGATTGCAACCACGATCATAATAACAAATGATGATACGATAATGATATTGCTAATGATAATACCAGGGAATAACCAAATATTACTGATAGGGGTAGTCCTTAACTTCAACAGAAAACAAAAGCAGAGTATATGGAACTATTCAAAAATTACAACTCTCACTAATATGGTGGCAATGAAACACTAGTCTTCAGAAAAAGATATACATATTCTGTCCACTCACCGGCCACTTTATTAGGTACACCTGTTCAATTGCTTGGTAACACAAATTGCTAATCAGCCAATCACATGGCAGCAACTCAATGCATTTAGGCATGTAGATGTGGTGAAGACAATTTGCTGGAGTTCAAACCGAGCATCAGAATGAGGAAGAAAGGGGATTTAAGTGGCTCTGAATGTGGTATGGTTGTTGGTGCCAGACGGACTGGTGTGAATATTTAAAAAAACTGCTAATCTACTGGGATTTTTAGGCACAACCATCTCTAGGGTTTACAGAGAATGGTCTGAAAAAGATAAAATATCCAGTGAGCAGCAGTTGTATGGATGAAAATGCCTCGTTGATGTCAGAGGTCAAAGGAAAATGGGCAGACATGATAGAAAGGCAACAGTAACTCATGCCAATATGGACCCAAGTCTCTGAGGAATGTTTCCAACACCTTGTTGAATTTATGCCACAAAGAATTAAGGCAGTTCTGAAGGCAAAAGGGAATTCTGGTACTAGCGAGGTGAACCTAATAAATTGGCCAATGAGTGTAAAGCAGATGCTCTAACTTTTCTGAGTGGAGATGTATGCAGTGTGTGCATTCATATACGGCTCCTGTTGGATGTTAGAGTACTCACTCACATGGGTGGGGATAATTGCTGGTGGAAGGAGATGGAGGATGTAGAGGGAGAATAGATGGAAAAAAGGCTCCCAAAAAGTAATACTAGCCAACATAGAAAAACACAGGAAGCAAACAGAGATCAACCTGAGAATAGAGTGTGGTTGGCTGGATGAAATGGTATTTATTCAGTAAATGAGATAGAAAATGCAGAGGTAGGGAAATCATTGAGCCTTGGGTGACATGGGTAGGAACTATTAGGAAGCATTAGGAGAAGGCAGACAGGAGAAGAGCTGTCTGGACTAAAGGACATGTAGTGGAAGTCAGGGTTCATTCTTCAAACCCCAGGATGGGCACCCCTGAAAATAGGATATGGCATAGTTACACTGATGACTTAAAGAGGACTTGTCATATGTGTCTGTAAAAGAGATTTTTCGTTGCCAAAGACCATTATTTATTGAATACCCCAAGTTCTTGATAAAATGGAGTTGGATCAAGCCTCCGGCTGAAGTACTGTATGTCTTTCATAAATACTGAAGAGAACATTTAAAAAAAAAAGATTAAGATACAGCTCTTGTACAGAGTATTATAAATGGCATAATTCACAAAACTGTGGAACATGACTGGTGTGTCTCTTAGGCTGAATTGCACAACAGATTATTCATAAAACCTCTCTCAAGCCTTGACCACCCTCTTCCATTTACTCCCCCCCCCCACCCCTTTGGTACAGATTATATTGTACTAGCTTTCAAGAGAATGTCTGTGAAGAACTCTTATATCCTAAAGAAAAAGATAACAAGAAAATTAAAAGCAACTAATGGTTTCTACCCATATCACCCAAGGCCCAAGGACTTCCCTACCTCTGCATTTTCTACCTCATTTACTGAATAAATACTGTGAAAGACCCAACCAGGACAGGGACCTTTGGAGGGGACTGCAGGCTAGCCTTTTGCCTACTGACCATGGGCCCTGGCATCTGTGTGTGCCTGGGGGGACCTTTGGAGTAGTTTTACTTTGGATTCAAGTCCATGTCTCCCCGAAACACACAGACTTTTAGAACTGGAGGGGAAAGATACAGATATGTGGACTCTGTGCCCAAATCAGAATTGACTGCTTCAGCCCCCCTCCTAGACTCAGAGTGGATGTTAATATAATCAGCTCAAAGCAACCTGATGCTGAAGTCTCCTGCTGTAATCTGTTTATTAAGGTGTGATGTGTTTACTGTGTCTTTGTCCCATTGTTGAAACAGTGAAAATAATTAACGAGCGCTTAGAAATAGATGACAAGCAGCTAGCATGAAAGGCACAAACCCCAAGCCTTCACACTAGAATAAATAATACATGCAGCGCTACAAAGGGTTAATATATATTAACACAATGGGTAATAAGTGATGGGCTACTGGTGCTTAAATGGTGATTGAAAAAATGTCCTCATAACATGATACAATAGTCCCAGTAAACAGTGCAAAGGTGGTCGACTCCGTGCTGAAAGGTGTATAATATTATGCACTCACCAGAAAGCGCATAATATGCGCATTTGAGTTGTCAGACCACTCCTGGTCCTGGAAAGCTGAAACAGTGTGGATCATCTGGCAAGCTGTCACTCTGATGGGGGTACACCTTTCCTTGGCCAGCAGGGGGATTCCAGACATCCAGAGATACTCAATACCACTGATCCAGACTCCTCACCCAGGGCACTCATATGAGATATCCATCTTAAGACAGGGGGGGGCTTGGCCAAAACGCCCACCCCAAAAAAACACTGATAGTGTAGTATGTTCAAAAAAAGCCTTTATTTGCAGAGTAAAATTGATGATCACTCACAGGGTATCCCAGGATCAAAGATGGCCGCCGGCCTCCACGAGGTGCGGAACGGCGTGACGTCACCGGCTAGGCTCCACTCTGACGCGTTTCGTGCGGACGAGCCCTTTGACAACGATACATAGATGACGTGTTCATTATGTGGATAGGAGATGGCAATTCGTTAGTGTCTTTTCTTAACAAATTGAATTGCAACAATAAAAATATTAAATTCACATGGGAATACAACAATTCACAGATTAATTTCCTGGATCTTAATGTTGGTATAAACAAAGGGAACATTGTCACCAAGACATTCTTTAAGAATGTAGATAGGAATGGGTATATTCCGTGTGATAGTTGTCACTACCCTCCCTGGCTATGCAATATACCTAAAGGTCAATTTGTTCGCCTTAGGAGAAATTGCACTAACAAAACAGATTATGAAGAACAAGTGGAAATATTAGGTGATAGGTTTGTTTCGAAAGGGTACCCCCGTGATCAGATTAAGGGTAGGATTAATATGGTTGGCAATATAGAAAGAGACACACTTCTGAAGGATAAAGTAAGGATTGAGGGACAATCCAAGGATCTCAATAGTAAGAAACAAGTGCCCATAATATTGGACTTCAATGTGCATTATAAGAAGATAGAGAAGATTTTTAGGAAATATTGGCCCATCTTAAAAATAGATCCCTGTTTGAATAATATAATACCAGAGTGGCCTCAATTTGTATACAGGAAAGCGCCTACACTTAGGACCAAACTGGTGAAGAATGTACTAGACCCCCCAATTAAAAATAAAACGATCACCTTTTTAGACCAAAAGGGTTTTTATCCCTGCAAATCATGCTTTGCCTGCAGAGAGACAAAAGGACAGAATGTAAAACGTAAGGCTTTTGTGTCCAGTAGTAATGGAGTAGAACATCAAATTCGAGATTTTATCTCATGCAGGACGGAGGGGGTGGTATATGGCCTCCAGTGTCAGTGCGGTCTCCAGTACATTGGGAGAACGAACCAATGTGGAAGAGGATTCGCGAGCACATTCAGAACATAAAGAAAGGCTACCCCAAACATAGCGTCTCTAAGCATTTTTCCCTATGTCATAATTAGAGATGAGCGAATTATTCAAAAATTCGATTCGGCTGATTCGCCGAATTTGCGGAATAAATTTGATTCGATGCAAATTTATTCGCTGCGAATTTAACTTATTAAAAGGGTTTCTAGGCTTCAGAGAGCCTTTATATTAGTGCAGAACACTGTACCTTTAATTTAAATGCCCTTGGAGTCTGCTGGGGAAGAGAAATAATACTGTCAGTCAGTATGACATGCAGATGAGTGCCGTCGATCTTAGAATCAACGCACACTTCACTCATTTGGGCAGTCACGGGGCACGACGAAGAAGATGAAGAAGAAGATGAAGAAGAAGATGAAGAAGAAGAAGAAGATGAAGAAGAAGATGAAGATGAAGAAGAAGATGAAGAAGAAGATGAAGAAGAAGAAGAAGATGAAGAAGAAGAAGAAGATGAAGAAGAAGATGAAGAAGATGATGATGATGAAGAAGATGATGATGAAGAAGATGATGAAGAAGAAGATGATGAAGAAGAAGATGATGAAGAAGAAGAAGATGAAGAAGAAGAAGATGAAGAAGAAGAGGAAGAAGAGGAAGAAGAAGAGGAAGAAGAAGAAGATGAGGATGAAGAAGAAGAAGAAGAAAATGAGGATGAAGAAGAAGAAGAAGATGAAGAAGAAGATGATGATGAAGAAGATGATGAAGAAGAAGATGATGAAGAAGAAGATGATGAAGAAGAAGAAGATGAAGAAGAAGATGAAGAAGAAGAAGATGATGAAGAAGATGAAGAAGAAGAAGATGAGGATGAGGAAGAAGAAGAAGAGGATGAAGAAGAAGAAGATGAGGATGAAGAAGAAGAAGAAGAAGAAGATGAGGAAGAAGAAGAAGAAGAAGAAGAAGAAGAAGAAGAAGAAGAAGGAAAATAATAATAATAAGAAGAAGGAAAATAATAATAATAAGAAGAAGAAGGAAAATAATAATAAGAAGAAGAAGGAAAATAAGAAGAAGAAGAAGGAAAATAAGAAGAAGAAGAAGAAGAAGAAGGAAAATAAGAAGAAGAAGAAGGAAAATAAGAAGAAGAAGAAGGAAAATAAGAAGAAGAAGAAGGAAAATAAGAATAAGAAGAAGAAGAAGGAAAATAAGAAGAAGAAGAAGAAGGAAAATAAGAAGAAAAAGAAGAAGAAGAAGAAGAAGGAGAAGGAAAATAAGAAGAAGAAGAAGAAGAAGGAAAATAAGAAGAAGAAGAAGAATGAAAATAATAATAATAAGAAGAAGGAAAATAAGAAGAAGTAGAATGAAAAGAAGGAGAAGAAGAAGAAGGAGAAGAAGGAGAAGAAGAATGAAAAGAAGAAAGAGAAGAAGAAGGAGAAGAAGAATGAAAAGAAGAAGGAGAAGAAGAAGAAGAATGAAAATAAGAAGAAGAAGAAGAATGAAAATAAGAAGAAGAAGAAGAATGAAAATAATAAGAAGAAGAAGAATGAAAAGAAGAAGGAGAAGAAGAAGGAGAAGAAGAATGAAAAGAAGAATGAAAAGAAGAATGAAAATAAGAAGAAGAAGAATGAAAAGAAGAAGAAGAAGAAGAATGAAAATAAGAAGAAGAATTCCAGTACAGCAAAAAGTGTATCTGCAGAGAGCTCCGCTATTTCTGACAGTTCTCTGACAGTTCCTTCACATTTACAGCGGTTGAAACATTGTATCTATTTGTTTCTGAATAAAAACATCTGTATCCTAAATGGAAACAAATAGATACAATGTTTCAACCGCTGTAAATGTGAAGGAACTGTCAGAGAACTGTCAGAAATAGCGGAGCTCTCTGCAGGGACACTTTTTGCCGGCTGTAGAAGGGATGAAAATCGGCCGATCGGGTAAAATTCGATTCGTGCATCCGAAGTTTGCTAATTTTCGGATTCGATGCGAATCGAATTTTTCCTAATATTCGAAACGAATTCCACTTCGCCAAGTTCGATTCGCTCATCTCTAGTCATAATAATGATCCATCCACATTATTGTTTTGGGGAATAGAAAATTACAAGGGGCATTGGAGGGGGTCTCATAAAGTGCGATCTTTAAGTCAGGCTGAGTCAAAGTGGATCTATATTATGCAAACACAAGTGCCAAAAGGTTTGAACATAGAGTTCGACCTGAATTGTTTCATTAGTGATTTTTAAGTATTTTATTTAAGTATTTTTATCTGACTATATAAGTAGTCCACCTGGCTATGGGTTTTTTCATTTCCTGTATTCAGTGTATTTATGTATTGTATTTATTTTATTTATGGTTTTAAGTTCATGCATGTGTGTGTAGGTATGTCATATATATACATATATGCATGTAGTTTTTAAGGTATTGATTACTGCAATGGGTATCATGCGTTTTTGTGATTTATCCCATGCAGTATCTATATTGTAGAATGGCTTGTTTTTGATCCTCAGTTATAGCATGGGTAGAATATATAATCAGTATATAGGGGATTAATCTCCCCTGTATACGGTTACCTGGTCCGTATATGGCTGGTGCGGTTTACAGTCGGCACATCTCAGTACCAAATTGGGCTCCGAGAAAATGGCCGCTGTGGGTTGTCTAAGTCTGATGATTGACACCCAGGTGGCCTATATAAAGCATCGATGTCGTTGTGGGCGGTTACCCTGATGAAGTCACGTGCACCCGTGACGCAACGCGTTGGCACGCCCTGACGACACTTCCGGTACGCGGTGACGTCACTTCCGACGTACGCGCCATATTGGGACTCCAGGTACACCCGCAGTACCAGGACTACATGAGGACTTGTCATATGCTTTTAATCTTATGTGGAAATGTGAGTAGGAACCCTGTATCTATACTTTATAATTAAAATTACAGTATCACGCTATGGGAGTTTTTGTTTTGTGTTTCTGAGCATCGCCTGGTGGTATATTACCACCATTAACAGCGGCTGGAGGTGGTTTTGGAATACAGTACTTGAGGTGGAATCTGCCGTGGATCTGTGACCGGCTGACATCTGAGGGTTATACCCTATATATTATCAAGGCGTATTGGCCCTTGTGGTCGATGCGGGGAGGTGAGGAGGCACTCAGACCATTGTAGGATTGTGGCACTATTGGCACTCTCACGTTCTGAAGAAGCACCGTTTTTGTTTGAAGTGGACTGCATTTATTCACTTTATCACTTGCTGCAGTGTGTTGTCCCTTTGCATGATTATATATTAACCATCATAGATATATGGTCACGTTTCTCTCCACCGGGGATTGACGGGGTCATCCTTGCATGCATGTTTATTTGTGTTATATATATATATTTATGTAATAGTTTAGGGTTATGTCCATTTATCTAATGGCATTTGTTTAGCGCTGCACCAATTTTTATAATTTATTCATACACTTTTGGTTAAAGAGGGTGCTGGCTGCTTAGTTAGTTTTTTATTCATCTGAAGCGCAGGAGGTTTAATTACATATTTTAGCCCATCACTTATTACCCTTTGTGTTAATATATATTAACCCTTTGTAGCGCTGCATGTATTATTTATTTTTGTCCCATTGTTGATTGAGTTAATTGAGTTACCTGTTGTTTCTGACTGTTGGCTAGTCCTCCTGTAGGTTCCTACATGATGGATTTAGTCTTGTGTCAGCTTTACTTCTTTATCTAATCAGTGTGGGATTGTTCATGTGGGGACTGCCCCTGTTTTTGCAGTGTATAAAAACCTGTATTTCTGTTGAATAAAGAGCTCCAGTTTTGCACCTAAGCTAGTGTCTAGTTCTTGGGTGCAACGACCAGCTATAATACTTTGGTCCTGTGTCCCAGTGGTGAGGAAGCAGTTCTTTGACGGAAGCACCCATGCGGGATACCAGGCGGTCCATCACAAATACCATTCCATCCAGCCAGCCGTACATTGGTCTGTTCTCAGGTTGATATCTGTGTGCATCCTGTGGTTTTCTTTGTTGGCTTCTTTTAGCTCCAACCTCATCCAGGTAGCTCTGCACATAGTAGCCAGTGTGAATACCTATTTTTTGGCTGTTCCTTATTTGCATATAAGCCAATGGTCCGCAGGTTTATACTTTAGCAGCTTCAGCAATGGACTTTATTGTGTGTTTGTTTTTTCAGTAATACTAGTTGTTATTCTTGTGATGCCCTGACTTGATGTCTGAGAGGAAGATGGCTATAGAATGGTATGGGCATCTATTTCTTAGTTTAACTCTCCTGGGGAGAGACTGTCGAGCTGGATATTTTAGTCTTGTTTATTTCTGATATTGACATTTATCAGGCACAGCAGATGATTCTTTATGATCCGGATTATTACAAATAATTATGAATACATCGCTGACACACAACAGGGATTATGTTTAGCCCAGCATCTTCCCCTTTACCCATGCTCCCAACCCCAGGGTGTCAGAGTAGAGCTTTCAGTAGTGTTTCCACACTGTATGTAGGAATTTATCCATCCTATCTTACTCCTGGGATGGACTGGGGACTACAATATGGACTGTGTGTTCTGAAGTGTGTATAGAGTAGTACCCATGACCACAATTAATGTGCACTGCTCATTCCAAACAAACAAAAGTGAGTAGGAAAAGGAGAGGATGTTACAAGGAGGTAGAAAAACACAGTAAAAAATTATTTCATGAAACATGCTGTAGATGATAGGGCCATTGAGTAGTTGTGAATTGTGAATGGATTATTATTGCAGATTAAGGATATTGTTTAGTGTAACTTTAAGGATGTTGTGCCCTTTCCTAAGGTAAGTTTGGTGTATCACCTATAGCAGGGGTCTCCAAACTTTCTAAAGAAAGGGCCAGTTTACTGGCCTTCAGATTTTAGGGGGCTGAACTGTGGCTATTGGGAGTAGAAATTGTGCTCGCATCAGTGGGAGTAAGCAGTGCATCTTTGGCATTAAGGGGATAATTAGTGCCCCATTGTTGGTGTCAGTGGGAGGAATAGTGCCCCATCATTGGTGTCAGTGGAAGGAATAGTGCCCAATCGTTGGTGTCAATGAGAGAAATAGTGTCACCTTGTTGATGTCAGTAACAAGAATTATGCCCCGTGATTGATGTCAGTGGGAGGAAAAATATCTTGTTTCAGTGGGGGGAAAAGTGTCCCAAGGGCTGGATAAAGGCAAGCAAAGGGCTGCAGTTTAGAGACCACTGACATGTAAATTATAATCATCTGATTATACACTGCTTTTTAAAGTTGAGTATTAGCTGCAAAGCCCCTCACCAAAATAAGTAACAAGGTAACCCAATCCAGGTAAAGTGGATCTGTCACTAGGATAAAAAAAAAACGAATATAGAGCCACTATGTACATTTCTCATGTGTGGTGAATTAAATCTTTACTATGTTTAAGTGACTTTAATTTCTTATCTTTTTAATTTTTCTGGACTGCAAGCATTTCTCAGCTCAGCGTGATCTGTCCCAATAGCTGGACTTGGGACTGGGTGGGTTCAGTTCTCTTTAACATACAATATGCCCAGCTCCAAAACCTTTAAACTTGTGTTGAGACAGAAAGAGTCCAAATCTATTAAAACTGCCTGTACAGTATACACAGGGTAAATTATGGAAATACAGCTTCCTGCTGTCCTCAAGGGAAAGACACGTGAGTTGAATTTTTCCTTGCTGGAAGTTCCAGAGAAGAGCATCTAAAAAAAGTAAACTGCAACTGGAACATGTAATAAATTTAAAGTAGGAATTCTTCAAATCTGGCTGCAAAAGTTTAAATACCATTTAAGCTACAGTTCTATGGATACACTCTTATCCAGAGATGCATCTGAACATTCTGATAAGGAGAGACTGGACAAACCTGATATATGAACAAATCCTGCCTGTTCTCAGGCAACCTGGGTCCATTGTACTGTATATGAGCTGAGGTGGGTAAAAACAGAATGGCCTAGAAAAATTGGCTAGAATAACAAAACGAGCCAACTTAAAAAAAAAAAAAAGATTACCAATGCCTTATCTGCTGGCCATTTCAGCACCTCGGACAGCATGGTGCCAAATGCTATTGGTAAGAAACAGTCGTAAAAGGAAAAGGATAGTGTTAATAGCCTATAAACGCAGAATAGATTTTGCCATTTGTGCTTTACAGTGTCTCATGTAATGAGCGCCATTCTATCTACATCCTACACTGTCTCTTTCTGCAAGACTGAAATGTGATTTCCCCACTCTACTAGCTTAATGCTGTGTGACATAGGAATATAATTCATTTCCAGCCAATGCACCTGATCTAGAAAAGCCATGAGTAGCTCCATTGCTGTTCCCAGAATTCATAGAAGCTGGAGAGCTGGCTCCAATATGCTGGAATATGCACAGTTAGCCAGCACCTGCTATCAGCATCCATTGAGACTGTTCTCATGCACATTGTGACTTTTCTATAGAAAAGGCTGTGGGTATTAATATGGAGAGACAAAGCTTGTTTATTTGTGTTGTACAATGATAGAGCAATTATTTTGTTGTCCAGAATGTTAAGTGAGAATTGCACTAAATATTTTATGTAAAAAGGGATCATAGAAGAACATCCTAGTAATCTCAAAAATGTATTTTTTTTAAAGAGACACCATCACTATTTTGCCCAATCAGGTGTAACTTACTGATACAGGTATGTTCAGGTATGGGGGAGCATGTGACCTTTTCTCATGTTACAGTTCTTGGGACTTATGGTCAAACACTAGGTCTGAATGTTATCACATGCAAGGATGATGTTACTGCTCCCTCTAAGCTCCGACACCAGCTGACCCTTGGTATTTTGGTGATGGCTTTGATAGAGGAAGAAGTGGTCTGAATGGGTAGATGGCAACACACAGCCCTTTGATGTGCATAGCATCATCCTTCAAATGTCTTCAAAACCCTTTGTTTAAGTGGCATTTATGCAGTGTTTTTAACTCATAACTACCCTTCAATACCTGCCATGAATATTAAAATGATCACCACATGTCTCTTTCATGAGGCATCAACGCCTATCAGCCGCCTCCAATAATTTCAATGATGAAGCACTGTAACTGCACATATAGCATTTATGGCATGTTGAAGCATTTATCAAGAGTCAGTTGGGCACCTGGGGGAGATACAGTGGAGGTTCCTGTATCCCAGAATGCATTGGGAAATAATAGATTGCAAAGGCAGAGCAATTGCAGCCACTTTCTCTTTTTACAGAGCACCTGTGTGGTAACATCATTTCCTCCTGTGTGTAGGCAAAAGCATCAAATATCCAGCAATACTGGCAGTGTCAGACAGGAGCATGGCCATTGAGAACTATTGCCAGTGGCAAAGCTTTTTGAGTCAGCAAAGTGTTGGTGCCAGAAGCTTTTGGTGCCTGTATGTCACTGTGACAATATTTCCATGATCATCTGGAGCTGGACCAAGCCAAGTGTCAAAAAGATCAGATCATGAATCCATCTTGCAGAGATATCACAAAAATGTCTGCTATCACACCACAACCTAAACACACTTCAAAGTATTCATGGGCATTTAACAAGTATTCTTGATGCCTTTTCAACTTTTAAAAAACACAACAAAAACAAGTCATAAATGTTATAGGCAAGTTAGTGAGCGTTGCTTCCATTGTAATCAACACACATGTGAACGAGCCCAAGAGAGGGCTTTTACTCTGAACAAAATTCAAGCTGAAATGTTTAGAGTTCAATTATTAAATTGGTTCTAAAGCCTCCAAGGTTTTTTACCTTAATGCATTCTATGTATTAAAGTAAAACACCTTCAGTGTAACTAAATGCCCCCCTGCCCCACCCCCTATACTTACCTGAGCCCTATTGTGATCTAGCGCTGTGCATGAAAGCTGTAGCTCTCCATGCTTTGTTCCTCCTAACTGGGCAGATCAATAGCATTGGCTCCCACTCCTATCAATCAACTGCAGTGATGAGGGAGGGGACAGGGCTGAGTCCTGCTGTCTTTGTCAATGGACACAGCAGCAGGACTCAGGAGCGAGCCTGCACAAATGCCCCCATGGGAATTGGCTTCCTATTGAGGGCTCCAGCAAGAGAGGAGAAGCCAGGAGCTCCAGCGGGGGACCCGAGAAGAGGAATATCGGGGCCATTCTGTGCAATTCTATTGCACAGAGCAGATAAATATAGACATGTCTGTTTTTTTTTTTTTATTTTTCATTTGCAATCACTTTAAAGCTGGCTGTGCACTAGTAGATTTTTGTTTGAAATGTTTTGTTTGAAGAGCGTTAATTCAACTTCCTAATTGTTACTGAGGTCAAATTGTCATCCATTTTGGACCACAGTAATGAGAACATTTGAAGGAGCATGATGGAAATAACTTTTCTTCAATGATTGAATATCCAACAGTGATTGTGTTTTTCTTTCAGGAAAGTCTATTCATTCAAAAATCAAATGTTAAAAGCAAACAAAATTTGCTTTCAAATGACATTTGTTAAGTCATCGATTGTACTCCAAATTCTTGTACCAGTTTTCATATACAGTCATGGTCAAAAATATTGGCACCCCTGCATTTCTATCAGATAATGCACCACATCACCCAGAAAATTGTTGCAAGTACAAATGTTTAGGCATTCTCATGTTTATTTCTTTTGTTTGTATTGGTATGACACAAAAAAGCGGAGAAACTAAAAACCAAAATTGACACATTTCACACAAAGCCCCAAAATGGAATGGACAAAATTATTGGCACGTTCTTAAAATTGTAAGAAATAATTGTATTGGACTTCTTGACAATGTTGTGCTCAGTGGACACAGAAACATTAAGATCTGTTAATTGATACAGGTGAGTTTAATTACAAATTTCAGGAGCATCACAAACTTACAATTTTGAGAAGGTGCCAATAATTTGGTTTTGTCCATTTTTGGAGTTTTGTGTGGAATGTGTCAGATTTGGCTTTTTGTTTTTGTCATACCAATACATACAAAAGAAATACACATGATAATGCATAAACATTTGTAATCGCAACAATTTTTCTGGGTGAAGTGGTGCATTATCTGACAGAAATGCAGGGGTGCCAATATTTTTACCTTCAGTACATCCATCGTGTGTGTTTATGTACTTTTTTAATGAGTAGATTTTTCTTTATTTTATTTTTATTGTATATTGCTGTGTCATTTTGTATGTGGAAGTCCTGTGTGAGATGAGCACAGTGCAGAAGTTGTGTAGGAAGCATTTGGCTTAGGTTTGTGCTCTTGCTGCCCGGGTCATTGGATGGAAGTTTTTGGCTGCCGGTACTGTCACTTTGCAGCCATAATCACAATGGATGGGAGTGTATACATTTCTCCATCTGTGAAGAAAAAATGACAAGCGCACAGTCCTGCTGCAGTCTCACCACCTCGGCCAGGCTGTTTGGTAAACCAAATATGTTTCTGCTTGAAGTATTTTGGACAGAGGAATGACTGTTTAAAAAACATGCCAGCTTTGATAGATGTGCTCTTTAATTGGGGAATTCTTGGCTTTGTTCTTCTACTTTTCATTTCTGTGTGATCGAACACATTTCATTATTGACTCACAACATTCCAAGCCATTTGGACTGTGTTTTTTATTTTTATGTTTTTTAAGAAAGGAAGACATTTCATGTTTTGGCGGCTGTGGAGATTATTTTTTTCTGCATAATTTAACTTGCTGGCAGGAGAAAATGATAGCATACGACCACAGAGAGTATCAGCTCTCTTATTATTACAGTATGCCCATAAAGCTGGCCTGTGTCATATAGCACAGAAAAATCTTCTACAAATATTTTTTTCCTAAGTATTTATAATATTTAAATTCTGTTCACCAAATATGGCAAAAGCTTTTACACTAACTTGCATCTGACTGTTCACAACCAATAAGAACACTGTGAGGCATTCTGAGAATTTTTGGCAGTGCCAGTCAAATTCTTTGTGTTCTGGTAAATTTCTGTACACACCACTGAATTTTTATATGTGCCTGTATTTTGGCAGTTTTTTGGAAACTTTAAAAATAGTGATCAAATGAAAAGCTATATAGCTGTAGATATGCTGCAGATACATTGTGGGGGATATAATAAAAACACTTAAAGTGTTACTAAGCCCACAACAGTAAAATCAGTCTGTATTTGCAGTAAAACATGCTTGTTATACTCACTGTGGAACCTAAGGAATTAATCCTTTACATTGTTTAAAAATGCTGTTTGATCCTGACTTCTCTGATCCTCCCCTTCTTCCAGTGTCTCCCTCTTATCTCCTGATAAGACATATCGTGTGAAGACACTCTGCACATGCTCAGTTTAGTGTGTATTGCTAGAGAGTTTTTTTTTTTGTTCTTGGGAGAGTACATGTGTTCAGCACAGGGCCAATCAGCACTGTCCAGACTGAGGTCAGGGGTTCCGAATCCTCCTAGAGAAGAAAAAAGCTCCTCTTACAAGCTTTAACCAGTGCTCTACTGAGCACTGATAGAAGTCACAAAACTGCTTTAATTTCTGATGAGAAAAGGTATTTAGCAGTTTAGATTTACTAAAACAATTGCATTTCCATGTTGTGTGTACTGTGAGGGATCAGATATAGTGAATGTAGGGTCCTGGGTTTAGTACCACTTTACAATACAAGGATGAGGATTTAATAGAAGCTGTTTTATTTTTTTTTCTGTGAAACTATTACCTTAAAAATAAAAAAGATATAAAAAGATATTACAGCGATAAGATAGGCAGACTTTACTGAAGTTGTCTTTTAAACATACCCCCTCTCACTGTAGCCAGAACACTAAAGCTCTTACCTTAATCCTTGCTCCTTAGTTCTTCACTGTGTGGTGCTGCCCAGTGCCCCACGGCCTTTGCAAGAAAAGCATTGCTGCTCTATTCATTCCTAAGAACAGCTGGATGGTTGGAGTTGGGGGCCATCCACATCGTTTTAAATGAACTAACTGATCCCAAACGTCTGTATCCTAGCCATGAGGCTGAATTCAGCACCAAAAAAAAGGTGTTTGCACTATTTTTTGTAATGCAGCACCATAATCTACTGTAGTGAATTGCCATGCTTTGAGGTGCCATGCAATGCAAGTACATTGGTAAGTGTTGTGGTGCCATTAAGGTGGTATTAAATCCAAAACCTACCAATTATTAGATGTGGTGGCTGCATTCATTGACTTTTTTAGTTTTTTTTTATTTATTTTCACCTGTTGATCCTAAAGTGTGGTATATTTCAACAGACCAAGCTATCCAGTAAAAATGGCAGGTAGAGAGTTAGGACAAACATAAAAAAAAGGACGCAAGTGCCTTGTGAATTATTCATAGCACTTTATTAATGGATAAAAAGAGTGCAGGAACAAGAGAGATATTTGGTGCACTAAGAGGAAAAAGTCCAGATGTTTTATATGATGGCTAGTAAATTAACCACATAAGTAAAGTCCTTAGAGTCCAAAGGTGGTTAACCACTTTCCATCCAGCCCATGTACATAAACGGCCAGACGGGAGCAGTGCAGGAGTGGGTGGCTGTCTATATTCCCTGCCTGTGCGTGCTCTCCGGGAGCGCACGACACCGCAATCCGATGCCGTCTGTGTCTTCCGGACACAGCGGAACACTGATCGCTGTATGGGACCTTTGTGTGAGGTCCCGATCATGTGATCACTGATTGGCAAATCAGTAATCACATGAATAGTAGTAAGCAAGATGTGACTTCTTGACATCATTGCTTACTACGTGTGAAATCTGTGAATGATCACAGAGATCACATGGTACAAGGCTATTCACAACAGCCTTGTACCATGTGACAAGCTGTGACCAGTCACAGCTCTCACAGTATTTCTCAATGGCTGCAAGAATGCAGCCAGAGAAAAGGAGAAATTATTGTTTTTACAGCCTTTATGGGTGTAAAAGCAATCAGTGTAAAAAAAAGAAAAAATCTTAATCACCTCCCACAAGTAGTACAGTGTCACTATGGTGATACTGTACTGCTTGGGTGACGGTATGTTAAAAAAAAACATAAATAATAATATAAAAAAATGTAAAAACAATTTTTGAAAAATTATAATTGTTGGTTATAAACTAGTTTGGGTTTTTTTTTTTTTTTACTAAAAAGATAGCTGAATACATTTTGGCCAAGATTTATGAAGAAAGATTATTTATTTGCTAAATTTTATAAGAAAAACACTTTTTTTTTTCAAAATGTTTGGACTTTTTCATTTATATAGCAAAACTACAAATCCCAGTGGTGAATAAATACCACCAAAATAAAGTCTTATCTGTCTAAAAAAAATGCTAAAAAATTCATACGGTTACAGTGTTGCATGACTGCGCAATTGTCATTCAAAGTGTGATAGCACTGAAAGCTGAAAATTGGCCTGGACAGGAAGGGGTGAAAGTGTTCGGACTTGAAGTGGTTAAAGGATAATCCAACAATGCTTGACTCAGTAGCAGCCAATTCATAAAGAGCTAAAAGAGAGCAGCGCCATCTAAGTGCAGCGATAAAAACAACATTTATTTCCACAAAATTGGCAACTCATAATAGTAGTCAAATGAGCGCTTGTCAATCTGGTGTCAACTGCTGTGCAACTCTGGCCCAGTCCCTTGTAGGCAGGTCTCCAATGCACTGTCCTTGGCTGTGCAGGTGGCTCCCAGCACTTCCTGGTTGGCATGGAGCCACAGGGCTGATGGGAGTGACATCAGCTCTGGGTACAGCAGCAGTAGGCATGCCTTGGTTAGAGCATGCATGCTCCTTCAACAGGCCTGATGAAGTCAACTGCGTCTAAAAGTGCATTTGACTCTACCATATACCTAGATTGACAATGCTGCTGCCTATACTGTAGATGCCCAGGTGAAAATAAAGAAAAAAACAAAATAAAAAGCAGATCTAACACATCCACCACATTTAAAGATTGCTAATCTGCAATGTATAACATTTTTGGCTTTGGGTTTCATACCTCTTTAAGAATGAATGGCACCACAGCTCAGCAAGGTGAACTCAACCTTACAGTTTCTCCATAAAGTGACAAATTGTAAAATAAAATGCCCATTTCAAAGAAGACAATATTCACCGCTTCTGCCATCCACACCACCAATCTCTGTATTGCAGAGATAGTGATGCCTAAAGAACCTTCATAATCAGCACTTCAAGGAGTGTTTGATCCCTGGTCTATCACTGCACTCAGTGGGTTCACCTGCAGACCCCTACTTGACTACAGGGCACAATAATGACATAAGGGCTGGTGGGGGGGAACTACAGGGTACAACGGGGGAATCCGCTTTTTTAAAAAACCAAGAAACCCAGAATTTTCAGATTTAGAACTTTCTTCAGGCAGTTGTATCTCTTCACTATAGGAAAGATCATCAGTTCAGGCAGCAGGAGACATTTGATAAGTGTTCTGTATTAAATATATTGTTTTCTTCTTTTTTTTGGCTTTTTTTTTTTTGCAGGAGGCATTTTATCTCTATTTCCTAAAGTGAACCTATGCTTTGCTCATGTAGGGCAATGCAACAAGTTCACTATATTCACAGCCCCAATGGCTGCTCCATGTGACTGCAAGGAACAAAGAGAAGAGGACCTGTATAAATTCTAAGTCAGTAGCTTACATAGGGCTGAAGACTTGTTCTGCCCCTTGTGATAGTGCTGGGTACCTGAGTGGCCAGTAAGTGAGTAGCTGCACTACCACGTACAAACAAGGGGTGTGAGTCACATACTCTTGTACCCCAAAAGCACAGGGTCTTTGTTATGCTAGATACCTGAGTGTCCAATCAAGTGCTGAGAATACAGGGTATTTCTTTGGCTCACATTGGTCAAA
Source organism: Staurois parvus (assembly GCF_062004578.1). Lineage (NCBI taxonomy): Eukaryota > Metazoa > Chordata > Amphibia > Anura > Ranidae > Staurois > Staurois parvus. Next base: position 12,069,950 of record NW_028318143.1, on the reverse strand, counting down.
CAGAGCAGATGAGGGGACTTACAAAGTGCACTTGTTGCTTTATCCTGCATGGACAAAGCACAGCTTCACCTTTAGGAAGGTCTAACCATCTGTTGAAATGGGAAAGGTTTATATAGACAACATTACATCACGTACCTTCCCATTCAGAAATGGAGAATCCATTACAAATGCACAAACATTTCATGTCTAAAAACAATGCTAGTGCCTCACCAACCCTAGTTCCACAGAACATCTAATGTATTTGGACAATATGTACGTTTTTCCTATCCTCTCTCTGCTCTTCAGACAAAAGGTAGAGAATGCTCCTGACAATGACCACCATCTATAAAGAAGTGTGCCATTGTTAAGGCTTCGGATCAGTTATTTTTTTTTTTTCTTGTACCTCTTCTTTGTATAAATAAAACATTATTTCAGATGTTCAATTAAGATAAGTGCCCTTAATTTACAGCCTCAGTCCGTTGTGCTCTCTCATTATTCAGAGCACTGTCTGTGATTCACACAGACAATTACTCTCCCCCGCTTTCCCAGTTAAATTACTGGTAATTTCTGGTTTCCCATTTATTTAGAAGGACAAAGCAAGACACTGCATTACAGCCTTGCGTTGGGACTAATGCTTTTACTTAATAATTTTCAACTCCTGCCGTGTGTCTTCGAGAATCTGGTGGAGTGGAGAAAATCTCTGATATTGTGTTTGTGAAAGCCATCGCCTGTACTGAAACAGATGAAAACAATTGGCTGCGTGATGTCATCTGCTCTGTTACTGGAGGGACAGATTCTACAAAGGAAAATAAAAAAAGAATGTCTACTTTTGCGTTCTCTTTGTGAGTGTGGCAAAATGTTTTTTTATCAGTTTTCAAATGGCTTTTTATCAAAGTGTATCTAAAGAGGACCTGTGACAACACCACTTTGCATAAAACAGTTGCACAGAAAAGCAGTCTGAGTCATAGTACTGAAATGAAGAATTTTTAACAGCAAGGGCAATTGTGACCTAAAATACATAAAGTTTAGTGTGGGTATTGAGTAGCATCAAGTACAAATGTTCCTATCACTCAGATGTTTTTTAAAACAATTATTAATTAAGAGCATCAAGTAAATCCAACGTGTCTCAGGGGTAAGGCCTCTTACTTCCTCAGTGCTTGAGCAGAGGATATTATTAGAATCACAATGGGATGCAAAAGGAAACCTATTCTGGGGGTTGATAAAGACTGTCAGATCTTAACAGCACTATGAACTTCAAACAGTGAGTGATATAAACTTTTGTACTGGATACTCTTCAATACCCTCCCAAACGGTTATCATCTGCTGAGAGCTCAGTGCAGACCATATTAACAATTTCTGAAATGTAGGCCAACATTATATTAGTAATCATAAAATAAATAATTATTTTTTGAAACTCAAGACAGTGAAGATCATAGTTTCCCCTTGTGTTAGTGGTCAGTGCAGAAATGCCTCCTTACACTAGTGGATAGTGTAATGACCCTTGACCTTTGGTGTTCAGTAAGAAGAATGCTTTGTTACCTTGGGAGCAAGTTAGAAGAACTTGGCTACTTATGGTGGAAACTTATCTGAGAGACGAATGGGGAGGCTTCTTGCTACTGGCCCTTTGGGGGTGCTGTAAGGGAGGCCATACATGATTATTTTTTTTCGTTCATCCACCAGGTTGACCAAAAAATAAACAGATTCCCCCATACACACATTTGATGTGGATGGGGGAATCCCTCCTGCTGTGGTATCGTATTCTGCCGGAGGGGAGCCTTCCTGCTGGAAGAATACCATGATTAGTGTTGATTGGCTATACCCGGTGGCATTGCCAGGCTGGTTGTATACAAGTCAATCAATAGATTAACTTGTGTACAACCAACTGGCCCATACATAGATCAAAATTTGGCTGGTCCTTCCTGAACTAGCCAAATTTTGATCCATGTATGGCCAGCTTAAGGCTGTAGTTCAATCCACTTCTAGTAACCACTGGGTTCCACTGGTTGAGATAGGGTTGTCTACCTGTACAATGTTATGCATGGAAAGGACATTATTTTTTTTAGTGTTTTTTTTTTTCTTAAAAAATGAAGCTTAACTATTATTGGATTTTAGGAAGCTTTTTTTGTACACTCTTACCTCTTCCCTATAGTTGCAACTCACACTGCATTCCACCTACTTCCAGCTTCATGTGTGTTAAAGTGGAGGATCTGCCTGCTACATTTACATGATCAGTCCCATGTTTTTTAAGTTTTGGAAAATGCTTTTTTCCCTGTGAACTCAAAACACTTTATCTGTTGTTGAGGCAGATGTTGGGCCATCTTGGGCTTGCTCAGTGGAACATCATACTAGGGGCAATGTTTTTCTAGACAGGAATCTTTTAACCTACCAGCATGTCTTTGGCATGTGGATGATAACCAAAGTACCCGGAGAAATCCCTCATATGCACAGCAGATATTGTCCTAATTGGTACTAAAGCCGAAGACCCCAATGTTGCAAGGCAAAAGGGCTAATCACTAGCCCACTGTGCTGCTGTGTTTACAATTAGTAATGCCCTCCATTCCCTTTATAAAATTATTTATACGCAGTGGTTCTGGAATATTATTCTGTTTTTTTATTTCTAATCCTTCTAATATGGTTGGAGTGTGTACTTTTCTCCTTTTTTGTTGTTGTTCTCTGATAACAAAGACATTATACACTTGCTTTTTATCTCAAGGTATCTACAGCCATGAAACCTCAAGCAATCTTAGTAAAATAAACAAGAAAAATGAACTGTGATGTTGTAAGAGGGGCTTTCAAAGTCTGTACAAAGAAACCAAAAGGGTCTGATCAAACAGCTGAGTACAAAGCCAAGAGGAACAATTGATCAAAAGTTGTAATTTTTATCATGAAACCTTTTGTGCTCTTTGAGACTCAGACTCTTATGCCTTGCTTATATAACATGAGCACACTGTATTTTTAACTTGAGTAATGTTTACCTTTTAATATTTCCATTTAGTAGTCTGTTGTCACACAGGATCAGTTGGATATATTGGATATGGTAACAAACTGATTAATTCCTCCTCTTATTTCTTGTTCTGTCTCCAGAGAGGAGTATTATTTTTGATATTTTTTGTGGAAAGCAAACCTATTTATTTATTTATTTTTGCAATAGGGATCTATCCTATGAAAGATGAGACAACAAAGTAAACACATACATCATTTTAATGCACTAATGGAACTTTAGTCTCCTTTTACCCACAATTGCCTTTTATCTTTCCCGTTCGATACCTTGTTATTACCCAACAGACAATTGACAGTTCTTCCATCTGAAGTATGATGAGGTCACTCTGGATTCTTAGATTGCTTCTTACCATCATCGCCAATTACAAACAATTACAGGAAAAACTTGAAATAAAATTAACAGTACACAAATAATATACTGTAACAATTCTGGCTGAACTAACTATATACTGTATCTTGTTAAAGAGACAACTACATATCTTAGTAAAGGTGCATATATGTGGATTCTGATTTAAAACTACTAGCATGCAAAATATTGCTATAAATGATCAGTTTACACAGTCCTTGTGCAATCACAGCATCCAGTGGTGGTCAACTTAAAATTGTTGAGGGCTCCAAGTGCAATCCATATTGAAATCTGGCATGTTATACTCATAGTGACAGCTGAACTCTGTGCAGGAATTTAAAACAAAAGCATTTAGTCTGGTTGAATAATTGAATGTATTTTTATTTTAGGTAATAAGGTATATCAGATCTGCAATAATATTAGTTATCTGTTAGCTGTAAGTCAGCAGGACAGACTTGCTTTGGTGGGGGGGGGAGGCGCAGGGGGGGGGGGGGCGCAGCCCTGTGGCTCTGTGAACCAATCAACCCTTGGTGCTTTACACAGAGGAGGAGGAGAGCATAGGAGTAATAACATCATCAGTGTGATAATACTGCTAAATTGTAAGGGTTGGGGGCAGCTCAGTGTCTGTACTATAGTGCTTGATTGCAGTAGAGAAATGTGAGGTCACCAACCTGACTGTGCCTGAATCACAAGACTGGGTGAATTGAAATAAAATTAAACATGTATTTAACAGTTCTCTTGGAATTAATCATGGTTTGATCAATATAGTCTTTTTGTTCTATAGGCATTCAGAGTACTAAGCCCCATTCTGGTGGCAGTATCCGGAAGCCCCAGAAGTATGGCTTCTATTTTATACTTTTTAGTAATTTAAAGGTATTTAAAGTGTGTGAGGTATTGGCTGGCAGGATTGTGCATGCTGTATACCGTATGTGTCACCTAGTTTTTTCACATACACATGGTGTTATGATCCACCTGGTGGTACCTCTGGCAGTCCACCGGACATGATTTCCCAGAGCGTGTAGTCTAAGCCCTGGACTGCGTATTCACCAGGGCCCCTGATGGTGGGGATGGACTTGAAGCAGACCAGGACCAGGTCCTGACTTCTGAGCACTCCCACCCATGGCAGAGGGATCCACAGGGGATGACTACAGGAGGAGAGCCTGATGTGAAGAGGCCAACAGGCCCAAGCAGGACGGATGGATGGATGGTTCGTAGTCAAACAGGCCAGATTGTTACCATGGGAGCAGTGAGGTACAAAAGCGGCAGGCAGAGGAGAGTCAGGTCACACGCAGGGTCAATACCAGAGTAGTCAATCCAATAGGGGTAATCCAAAAGAGAGGTCAGGCAAGCCAGGGGTCAGGATAGGAGAAGGCAGCAGGTCAGAGGCAATCCGGGTCGGTATCCAGGCAGTAGTATACAGGAACAGAGCAAGGGAAAACACAGGAACAGGAAAGACCTAACGATCAGTGTCAGCGCAGGGCATCTTTAAATACCACGCCCTGCGCTGTCATTGGTGCCCAGCGTGTACCCGCGGTGCCTAGTGCGCATGCGCGAACTTCCTTCTGCCGCGGTCGGCCGGGACCTAGTGCCCGTATCCTGGCGCGAGCCGGTGAAACTGCGCATGCGCTGGATCAGACGCCGTGGCGGACCCTGACACATGGTGAGGGGCTCCAGAGTTATTGGCTGATATGTGGAAAACAAACTTGTTTTCTCAGGATCATAATTAATCCTGTTGTACATCCTTGAAACCAAGAGGTTTTGTAGAGCTATAGGTGTAGCTATAGGTCTCCATTCCTATTTCCTCATATCATCCTCTTCATCAATAGCCTGACCTCATTGTTAGTCTCAGCTTTCCACATTTTTTCATATGTAAGCTGATGTATAGGGCTTTCTCAAATTCTCTGCTGGAAGAGCCTGCTGCTGTGTGATAGTTGGTGCAGAGCACTTTGGAATTTCCCCTGGAGGATGAAGTTGATGCCCATCTCAGCTTCCTTGAGGAAGAAATCGTGGAACGTGAGAAATTTGTGAGACGTTAAACAAGTACTGGGCTGAAGTCCTGGGGAGCTTTTTATGACTAGCAATGTCAAGATGTCAAGGAGTATCTTAAATTTAGAGAGTGGTCCACAACCAATGTATCAGAGCCTTGCTGGTTAAGATACAGTGGTGCATAAGGCATGCAGACCCCATGTGTCTTTTCTTTTTATCCAAAGGGTAAACAGGCTCTTAAGGATGAAGGTGAGGCACCTATGGGTGCCGTATAATAACAGCCTCCTAGTCCTAAAGAAATTGCTAAACAAGGTAACACTGGGCTTTAATTTGCCTCTTCCCTGAGAACTGGGGGTAAAAATTGTTAACCAGTTCTGAAAATGTGTCTGAAATGAATGCTGTCCCTATGTTGCCTGAACTTGGGAGGATGTTGACAAGCCTACATCTGTGTTACGGGATTCCAATTTGGTAAATGCACTGAAAAATGTAAAGGTCATACATGGAGTACTCCAAGAACCAGATGTTACTCTTGTATGCCTCCACCTTTTCGTATACCATGACTTACTGTCTTGTGTAAAGAAGGAATGGAAGGAAGTAGTGGAGCAGCTGAAGGTTCCTCAGTTTCACACAAGGATGGTGTTGAATCTGTCCCTTTCTCATGTGTGGGTGGTCCTATAGGGGTAAAATATGCAGATTCTCAGAATATTAATGTGTGCTGTTCTTGGTCTTGGAGCCCAGGGATTCTATTGAGCTGTGGGTGGAAATAAGCCTCCATTCTTAAGTCCATATCTTACCTGGTAGCCAAACCGTGCCATTAGTCAGCTTTGTACAGGACTTATATGTGAGCTGTTCAGAGCTCTGTCTCGCTTGCTTTTTCTGCTGTGGGAGCTTGCTACAGTGTGAAATGACTGGGTGCTGACAGAAGCCTAAAAGCTACATGTGCTGCCTGTTCTTCAAGCAGCAGTGTCTCTATCAGAAATCTGCAGCACAAGAGAGATGATTATCAACTTATTTGTAGGGGAACTTTTTGAACATTTTTTATTGTAGCAATCTTTAAACTATAGTTCCAGTGTCTCTTTTTGCTCTGGAAGACCAGATACTGAAAAGCCTGTGAGGTTCTGGAAACAGTTTTTACAGAACGGCAATAAGGTAGTGTCAAGACAGGCTCAGAAAGTTCACATTGACATGCAAACTTAAGAGTGTAGCAATCATCATCTCTTAAATCAGGTAAATGTAATAAAAATACCAATTAGAAAATAAGTTTTGTAACATTTTCTCATTGAAGAAATTTGTTACAGATTAAAATTTATTACAATATACACTATTTAAGACATGGAACCTTAGTTCAAACCATCCTTATGTGTACAAAATTACAACCACGGGCTTGAGGTATCTTCAATACAACTTTATTTTTTTATTGTCACATTCCTATTTCCTGTTTTCTGTACAGTGAAATGGATACATTGTATGAATAGCATTTCCCCTGTAGACCCTGTTCTCATCACTGTTATATATCACTGCACTCAAGCAGCTGTAATGAGAGGCCTGTCAGACATCCAGCACATTGTGAAACAATAGTCAATAGTGTCTTGATCGGCCATCTGCTGCCGAGTGTGCTCCTGTCCAGGGAGTGCCTCATTATGGTCCGAGACTTCCAGACACTGCAGATTGTGAAACCTGGCAAGATAAAATAACATCTGAACCAAACTAAATATCTATACAAATACCTTACTGTAAGGGTGGTGCTTTTTACAGTGTGTCCTGTCTAACTATCTATCTATCTATCTATCTATCTACATTTCTACCTGTTGCATATTTTTATGTAATCCGTGTTATTACCTCTCTTTGTCACTAAACTAAATGGTTATTCACATTTAGAGACACGTGGAGTGATTTCAAGATTAGGCCACTAGTTATTGATTTTACCTTTGGTCTAATTTTGTTGAAGTAGAAAGTTTCAGTTTCACTCATTGAGCTGCTTTGGTGAAATGTATTTATTTAGAGAACATGTTTTTGATGTAATTAGGATAGTTTAGTTTATTTAATTTAGTGCTCTTTGTATTTGTATTTTTTCACCTTCTTTGTAAATGTAATTATTATTTGTACTGTTTCTTTTTTTTTTTTCTTTGTTGTAGAAATATGAGGCAGTTTTTGGCACAAGAGCAGGTTTGGGGTAATTACACTGGAACTTAACTGTATCTGACCATCATAAACTGAAAATACTATTTAATCAATTTCATTAGTCAAATCACTCCCCTCCATCCATCAGTGTTTCCTTTCTTTATTTTGTTGAGAAGTTACACCCCCATAGCTTTTCTAGCCATGGCCATCTTGAGTAGGGGCAATGATTCATGTATCATTTACTTTCTGGAATCCATCTGCCCTTAGCTCAGGTATGCAGGCAGGAAGGTGTGCTTAGCTGAGAAAGCCCCTCACCCCTCCTTTAGAGGAAATTTAAAAAAAAATGCCCATTTATTTATTACAGGTAAAATAGTGCCATCAACTTACGCAGCACTTTACATATATATTTATACATTTTACATTCACATCAGTCCCTAACCCTCAAGGGGCGTACAATCTAAAGTCCCTAACTTACATTCATACACATACATAAACTAGGATAAATTTAGACAGGATCCAATTAACCTACCAGCATGTCTTTGGAGTGTGGGAGGAAACCCATGCAGGCACAGGGAGAACATGCAAACTCCAGGCAGGTGGTGCCATGGTCAGGATTCGAACCAACTACCCTAGTACTGCCAAGTGAAAATGCTAACCATTTAGCCACTGTGTTGCCCATGAAAACTCCTGGGATGTATGACCTCATTTTGGCCTAGGCCAGAAACCAGGAAGCAGCTGAAGAAAGAAAATATAGTATACCTTCCTATTTATTTACTAATGCTAGCAGCATAAGGATTAAAATAGTTAATGTTGATAAAGAGAATTTAGTTCTGCTTTAAAAGGAGCTTCTGGAGTTATTTAATGCCCATTACAGCCTCTTAAAAACCCTTTTGATTCCAATGTATATCACCAAAATTGAGATATTTTACTGAAAGCACCTGAACTTCCTCATTAGTGAGAAGCAAATACATATCCTACTCAGTGCACTGGTATTGCAATATAAATATTTTTCTTTTAAGGATTCTGTTTCTTGCCTGTTGCTTTTCTAGACCTTTATGTATATTAGGCCTCCACTTGAATACTGCTTGCCCTAACCTTCACCTTTTCTACAACTGCCTGCTCTCCAATTTCCCCAGCCACACTTTTTGCATTTTACACTGGCTTAAAATGTACTCTTTTCTACAACTGTTGTCAGTGGGGCATACTGAGGGTGATGGCATCATGATAGCAAATCCGTGGCAGTTTGTGGGTGTTTGTGAGTGCTTCCTATACCACGGAGGTGTTCATAAAAGATAAAAGTCATGGGAGCACTACACCAATATTTCAGGGTCCAGAAACGATACAATGCTCATGACCATTGTTAGTGCCATGAACGGAAAAATCCAACCTGTGACCGTCCTTATACAAGCACACTCATTATAAAAGCAACGTAGATAATATGTTTTTGCTGAGATTCAACTGTGTTCGTCTCACTCTAAATATTTCTGCTCCATTTTTAATTTAATTTTTTTCTTTGTCAGGTTTTCTAGACTAATATTTACTATCACAGACAAATAATAGACACTGGTTTTCACAGATATAATTATCCTGATGTATTAATGAATGGATCTCTCTACAATTTCATTATTGCGGTGATATTACCACAGCGTAGAAAACACTGTAGATTGCATATTAAATAACAAAAAATAGTTATTATGTTGAATATTTCCTGCTCATACTAATATAGGCATGTTTTTTTATCAAGAGATGAGAAGATATTTTTAGCGCAACAGCAAAGTAACAAAACCTTCTTAACAATCTCCGGAGGATAATTTGTTAGACTTTTAATCGGTTCCTTGTACCAAACTCATTTACCCAGCATGACGTATACAATCTGTAGGAGCCTTCTATAAGGAATTCACATCATGATTACAGTTATTCAAATAAAAACATTTTGAAGTAGCGCTATTGTCTGGGCAGTTACAACTCACATGAGTGAGTGAAAGATGTTGGCTGTTCCCTAGGCTAATTACACCACTAATGTCTTTACTTTGCATAATAATACACGGTTCCATACACAACCAGTGGCTGCCATTCTGCTACCAGCCCAATACAGTGCCTAAAATTACTCCATATTTGCTAACAAACAGAATTAACTCCTTTGGTGCAGTGAATGCCTGACAGGTGTTGCCTGGCAGGTTTTCGGCCAAGGGGGACTAGTGTTTATCGTTTGCTTGGATAACATGAGTAGGTCTCTTGAAAGCAAATCTTCCACACCATTTGACCAGGACAATTGGAGAACTGAAGTGGAGCTAAGCCACCTCATCTGTTTAAAGACCTCTTAAGCAGAAGAGCTGCTTAATATCAATTACAACCCAAAGCTTCCAGTTGTTTAAAGTAACAAAATATAACAAGCTTGTTCTTAGATTTTATAAGACTAATACGTGAGTATGATAATTGTAAGATAAGACATTCAAGGGAAATGTATATTTTCATGAAATTAAAATTCCACTTGGCTTGAGGAAAAAACATTTTTATTCAGGCCAGTTATATACATTTTAGCAATATTCATCGCTGAACCTTATCTGCTTCTGTTCTGTAGGTAATGGTGCAGACCTATGTTGTCCCAACCTTGGAGGGCATTAAAGCCTCAAGGCCAAAACTAATTTAGCAGCTTTAGCATGTATTGGTTAATTTGACAATAACTTTATGACTCTATGTACCCAGGGGCAGACTGACCATTCGAGCACTCGGGCACTGCCTGAGGGCCCGGGGTCAGAAAGGGGCCCCATAAAATGCCCTTGGTACCTTTTTATAGGCTTTTTTGGGTGTGTTTTGAGTGTGGCCAAGGACACAGGGGCCCCATGATCCCCAATTACCCGGGTGCCCTATGAGTTGTCAGTCTGCCCCTGTATGTACCTGCCTAAAAATTTTGACAAAGTATTTAAAAACATATTAGCATTTATCTGGTCCATTATTTAAGTTACTTCCCAAGACATGTTTTCATTATAAGCTAACAAATGGCTAAAATGGGAACATTGCTGTTTTGTTTGTTTTACCTTCTTTTTAAAACATACTGTAATGCTTCTTAACACTGTATTATTTTTATTTTTATATTTTTTCAAATTCTTTATAAAAATCACACATTAGAACAAAAGTGGTTTACAGTTGGCACAAATGTGGGAACAGTTAAGTTCAAGCTCTGAAATTATGGTGGCCTGGTAGTCAGCATGGATAGGTTGACAGTTGCATGTAAGTGAGTTGCTTACTGTGGCTTTACTGACAATTTGTCCTAGGCCAGGGGTAGGCAACCTGCGGCTCTCCAGCTGTTGCAGGACTACAAATTTCATCATGCCTCTGCAAGTCATAGCTGTAACTGTCAGTTTTGTAATGTTGCAATGCCTCATGGGAAATGTAGTTCCACAACAGCTGGAGAGCCGCAGGTTGCCTACCCCTGTCCTAGGAGATCCATTGTGATCCCTTTAATGGAATGGAGGGTGGGGAAGAGGGGAAGGGGATTGAAAAGGGGGTAGTCTTTAGCTTTAGGGTAGACATTTAGAGTGGGGCAGTTGGAAAGGAAAAAGACATAGGTGGGAGGATGACGTCAGCTCTGGAAATTGTTCAGAAAAGAATGATGTGCCCCCCAATGCCATGAGCTCACTCCACCCTCTAAGATCTATACCCCTTTGAGTTGGTAAATTTCAACCAATAGCAACAAATTTTACAAAATGTCTCCTGTTGGTTTTTGAGAAAGGAGGTGAGGTTCTAAATAGTCTTGAATTCTGGATCACTATGGAGAAGTAAGTCTGGTTTACTTCAATATCAATGGGATGCAGATCCTAGCAGCATTAATGAAGTGTAGTAAGAGGGAGTATTTATAGTGTTGTTTAGATAGTTGGCTTCATTGGAGAAAAATGCAGCAGCTGAATTGTGCTCTAGGTAAGTGTCAATGAGTTTTTTGGAGATTGTGTGGACTATGCCCCAAAACATTTTGATCAGTGGGCAGTCCCAGAATATTTTGTTGCCTGTCATCTGGGTGCATCTCCAACATAGCAGGGAGGGCTGAGCAAAAAACTTCATACCTTTGGGACAGGATTTTAAAGGAAGATTCCTGAATATTTCATGCTATGGAGGATTTGTGGGCAAAGTCGAGAATATAATCTTTTTGCTCTGCAGTGAAAAAGTCCATAAATGGGGAGTTTAATAGTTGATAGGACCTGTGTAAAGACTTGCTTTGAGGGTTAGGGTCAAGGCATAAATCTTCAAAGAAGGTGGGTGGGTCCAATATGTTGAGGACTTTAGGCAGAGAAAGGAGGAAGTGCTGGATTTGAAGTGTCATCCATACGGGTATTGGAGGTCTATCATGGATTTTAAGATTCCTCTCCCAACATTTTGGAGATATATAATTCTTCAATCTGAATTCCTCACTAGGGTTTAAAAGCTTCTGTCAAGAGCACCTGTTGGAAAATTAGGGTTAAGTGGTAAGAACAGGTGATGATAACCCATCTAGATGAGGAGCTCTCTAGCGCTTAATATTCCTGAGAGAAGCTCTGAACTCATCTTTAGAGATTGGATTTTTCATGACCTTACTTCCCTCTGGGGAAAGTTTAGGCATGCTCAAAGTTAGTGGGAGATCATTTAAACCCTGTGCTGACAGAACCCTGTAGTGCAGAATGGTGTGTATTGCTCTAGGAAATTATGACAGAGGGTCAGATATGATGGTTGTAGACTGTTAAGTGTGACAGAGCTCTCTCACTTCATGTTCTCATACCAATATAGATGGACAATGCCTCTCATTGTATTTATTTCTTTGTGCACAGTGCTATTTGCAATCACAAGATGTTTGTTTGAAAACAAACTTCTATAATCTGCATAATTGACTGTAATAGTGATCACATGATCTGAAACATTTTGGCTGGTTCTTGGATTGCTAGGCTGAGACCTATAGCAGTTCAGCATGTAAAAAAATAATATCCTATCCTCAAAAATCCCAGATACCTGGTTGCAGGCCAATTTAACAAGAGGGCTCAGCGCTGAGCACCCCTGAAGATAACAGGGTGTGCAATGCCCGAAGAAGCATGGGTGCCTTTTAGGTAGCTCTGCTGGTGGTTGCTGGCAGCAAATTCTCCAGGATAGTTGTCAGCTGGTCTGTCAGGACTGATGGCAGGACCTCTGCGGCCCTCGGCGATGCAGCAGGGCCACGGTAGCGTATACAAACAAGATGGAACCCGAGGTGGTCAGACTGGCAGGACCAGACTGAAGAAGCACAGTTAGGATAGAAACTGAGATCATACATGGAGAGGCAAGCCAGAGAGAGGGCAGCAATGTGGTCAGGAACAATAGCCAAGGTCATACTAAAGAATCAGAAGGAGCAGGCAGAAGAGTAGTCAGGTGACAGGCTAGAGCAGGGGTGGGCAAACTTTTTGACTTGAGGGCCGCAATGGGTTCATATAATGGACCCGGGGGCCGGACCAAGAGTAGATGAATGATGTGTATGTGTCATCCATAGTAAGTATAGTAATATTCCCCCATAGTAAGCATAGTAATTAATCCCCCATATAGTAATTCATCCCCCATAGTAATTCATCCCCCATAGTAATTCATCCCCCATAGTAATTCATCCCCCATATAGTAATTCATCCCCCATAGTAATTCATCCCTCATATAGTAATTCATCCCCCATAGTAATTCATCCCCCATAGTAATTCATCCCCCATAGTAATTCATCCCCCATATAGTAATTCATCCCCCCTATAGTAATTCATCCCCCCTATAGTAATTCATCCCCCATATAGTAATTCATCCCCCATAGTAATTCATCCCCCATATAGTAATTCATCCCCCCTATAGTAATTCATCCCCCCTATAGTAATTCATCCCCCATATAGTAATTCTTCCCCCCTATAGTAATTCATCCCCCATATAGTAATTCATCCCCCATAGTAATTCATCCCCCATATAGTAATTCATCCCCCATAGTAATTCACCCCCCATAGTAATTAATCCCCCATATAGTAATTCATCCCCCATATAGTAATTCACCCCCCATATAGTAATTCATCCCCCATATAGTAATTCATCCCCCATATAGTAATTCATCCCCCATATAGTAATTCACCCCCTATAGTAATTCATCCCCCCTATAGTAATTCATTCCCCATATTAATTCATCCCCCATATTAAGTCCCCAAGTCCCCCCTGTGTCAATTCACTTACCTTTGCTCCGCGCGTTCCTCTCGCCCTTTCCCGCGCCGTTCCGGTGTAGCATGAAAATCTGTCTCCTATGAGGATCTGTCCCCCTCGACGTATCTGCGCATGTGCCAGTTTCAGGCATTAGCAGCCGATCGGCGATCTCCGGCACATGCGCAGATACGTCGAGGGGAACAGATCCTCATAGGAGACAGATTTTCATGCTACACCGGTCTTCAGGGCGGACTGTGAGAGGAGCCTAGCTCCGCGGGCCGGATTAAAAGGTCCGCCGGGCCGTAGTTTGCCCATTGCTGGGCTAGAGTCATGCATGGTTGTGCAAGAGAGGCAGAGTCCTTAGAGCAAGTTGAAGTCAAAACCAATAATCAGGCAGCAGGAAAATCCAGAAACAAGCTGGGGTCGGTAACAGGAGGTTCAAGGAATACAGGATACACAGGAGCAAGGAGTACTGGTAGTTGAAGTTCATCCAGCAAACTTTGAATGTAGCCACTGTCCTTATATAGAGTGCTTTGTGCCAGTTCCAGCAACAAGTGTGTGTGTGCGCCAGTGAGTATATCCACGCTAACATGCATGCTCTGTGTGAACGAGCAAGGCCATGTATAGTATTGGCAACAATGCCAGGTCTTTTCCTTAGCATATGCTAATTTTTTTGTTCTGCCGTTTTCTCAGCACATGCCCACCTTTGCTCTGCATGGCGTTCTGATAGGCTATCCTAGGAGGCTGTGGGTGGTTGATAAACATCACCTTTGCTAAGGTGAGGTATCCAGGGGTGGTATTAAAAAAAGTATTTTCTAACAAAAATATCTAATTGTGGAAAAAGTAGGTGGTGGGGAGCAGAGAAGAGGACGTTGGTTTCATGAGTGAAGGACTGCTTTAAACATTATATTATTTATAAATTTTATTGATTTGGTTTACATCTACTTTAAAACAAACAGCTAGCCGCAGAATATTCTTTATACCGTAGATCTAAGTACGGGAGGCCATACATGATTTTTATTTTATGCGGATGGCAGAATTCTCCCACTGTATCATTATATTCTTCTCCATTGGCAGTACACAGTGATCAGTGTTGCCAGCTATAGCCAGTGGCTCTGATCATTTGAGAAAAACCGACAGGCTGGTTGTACAAAAGTCGATCGATAGACCAACTTGTGCACAACTAGCTGGCCTGTACATGGATCGAAATTCGTCTGGTCCCTGCTGAATGGGACAAATTTTAATCTTCGTATGGCTGGCTCAAGAAGCAGAGCTTTAATGTGTAATAAACAGTTATTTCTTTCCCTATTGTGCATGTGTGATTAACAACCAATGCATAGAAATACGTTTTTTACTTTTTTAAGCAATTGCATTTTTATTGATGATGTGGTTTTTCATGTAGGCGCTATGATTGCACTATCAATGATAAATAAAGACAGGTGTCATCTTTTGTGTTTTTATACTGTGGCACATCATATAAGAAAACAATGTAAGCTGTTTAAATTTGGAAACCGTTCCCTGTTTTTCCCCTTTCCATAAATAGCACTAACTCAATTAACTGGCAGAAGAAGAGTCGGCAGTCTGAGCTCAAGAGAATTTCTGTTTGTCAGGTTCCCCAGTCTGGATTGATGGGCTCCAATCCATATTTTTCACAATCCCACAGATGGGTTAATAAAAAAATCAGGGAGTCTTTTGCCAGCTAGCTTCTGGTACCTATCCGCAGGAGCCCAAAAGATCATTATTTTGCATTTTTCAAGCTGTTTGCTTTTGAATCTAGTGCTAGATAGCAAAATGAGAACGAATATCCAATAAAGGGCATGCTTCTATGATCTTATAAGACCATTTGCTGAATCAGAGCATTGTCAGAAGGGCATGTAAATGTGTCAGCATGTAGGACAACTGGCAACTCAAGCCATCAAAGAACCTACAAGACCCATTGAACTTGGGCTTATTTCCTTTGTGGCAAGAACAAAGTAGACTGATGGTAATCTCATTTACTATGGCTGTCTATGCAGATGCACAGCTTTCATAGGTAAATGGTAGATCTCATAGTTTTTTTTTAGCGATTTCTGAGCTCCACTTTTCATCCTAATAATTGTTATGAAACTTGTGATTTTGGCAAATGGAATGTGATTGTACAGTTCTAAAGGAAGTATTGAATGCAACAGACTATCCCCTGCTTAAATCCCTATAGAAAGCCTTGCAAGAAGGCACTTGACCAGTCATGTATAAACAATACAAATTCAACAAATATGTGGACAGCGCCACAAAAATAAACTAAACACCATAGTGAAAAATTAAATAGCTGCACAACTTAACCTTAAAGGTGTATACATAAATGAAATTCATTTATGTATAAACAATGGAATTAGTTATCATGGAAGGACCAAAAATCGCTTACAACCTAGTGGAATGCATTGGCTACCCTTTAACATAAGCTGGTGAAAGAAATAAAATCGTTTTCAAAGTGCAAAGCTAAAAGCTAAATCAAATTGAAAACACAATGTAAAAAAATAAACAACAAACACATGCTTTACAGTGGTTACAATGCAAAAATCAAAAATGCAGGATCAAAGTTGCAGCATGCTGCAGTTTTAAACCTGGATTGAAAAAAAATATGAATAAATATTGTGATTGTGTATTAAATATACATATAAAGTAAGAATTGATTACTACCTATGATTACTAAAGGTAAACATACTGTGCACCTGCAAGCGCACGTCAAGCTGAGAGCTGAACTAAAGAGAAAATATGCATGTAATGGCTAGTGTAGTAGTGATTTCAAACTGTATATAGAAAACAAAGAGAGTGCGCACAGGCCTAGTGCATTACCTTAAAAAATGGGATTTATTAATAAATGGTAAAATACTCACAAAAAAACGTAAAATCTAATTAAAATGGGAAGCATGTCACAAGGGATGCAGGGTGGTTCAGGAACCCCTGTAGGTGGTCTGGTGGGGGACTGTGAGCCTCTGTGAGCTGGTGGCTGACGTGTTTCGAGGTTGTACTTCTTCCTCAGAGCCAGTGTGATTTCAAACTCCAGGGAGGCAAAAGAAAGATTAGCCAGAAAAAAACTAAACAATTAAAAAAAAAAACAAATCCAGTAACCACTAAACTAAAAAGTAAATATATTTAAAATCTTACTCCCATCTGTGTGTGCAAAACTAGCCAAATCTGTCCAAAAACATTTAACACCTATAACATTACTGTTCTGTTATGTTAAATTGAAACGCCAAGTGGTTCTAAAGGCAAACAGTTTTTTACCTTAATGCATTCTATGCATTAAGGTAAAAGCAACTTTCTGGATACAGCTCTCCCTTTCACCCCCCGCCTCCAATACTTTCCTTAGCCCCATCTCGATCCAGCAATCTACATCTATCTCCTCACTGGCTCACACAGCAGTGGGAGCCGTTGGCTCCAGCTGCTGTCAGTCACTGCCAGTGAGCCAATGAGGAGAGAGTGGGGGCTCTTTTGGGAGCAAGCCTGCTCAAGAATCCCAATAGCAAGAGGCTATTGGGGATACTAGGCTGAGGGAGGAGCCAGAAAAGGAAGATTGGGACAGTTCTGTGCAAAACCATTGCACAGAGCAGGTAAGTTTAACATGTTTTATTTTTATTACAACTTTTAGAATCACTTTCAGACAAAAATGTTTGAAATGTAAATACAATGGGGAAGGGTTATAACCTATGTCACCTTTTTTAATTGTTTCCCTGTTGGGGAGGTCTTCTATCATCTCTGGTATAGTCAATGGAATGGGAAGTAGAGGGTGAAATGCTTTCTATGGAACCATTTCATAGCACTTCAGCAGCGGAGGGAATGTCATGAATTGGGGAAGGGACAGCACTCAAACTGGCTAGAGGTTTTAAATGATTTAAAATGAAGGAAAAATATTTTGGCCGGATTTGCACTCATGGTTTATGCTTTAGTGGTGCTTACAGAATGTATCAGAAACTAAGTATTGCATGCATGTGCGCATATCACAACCAATATTAGCACCAACCTCCAAAGACTGATCAAAAGAAAACTAGAGCAAATGTGGAATAAAAAAGCAAATCAGCAATCGTCACTTGAATGTATCAATATATCCGGGCAAATGGTTCAACTTTACATCAGTTTCCTTTGCACCAGTCTTTTTATCACATACGGGATAAGTGCCTACCACTTAGGCATAAGTACATAACACTTATAAGTGTTAGGCAACACAATTGCCTA
Organism: Staurois parvus; assembly: GCF_062004578.1. Lineage (NCBI taxonomy): Eukaryota > Metazoa > Chordata > Amphibia > Anura > Ranidae > Staurois > Staurois parvus. Next base: position 12,052,144 of record NW_028318143.1, on the reverse strand, counting down.
ACACTCACAAGTGTTAGGCAATTGTGTTGTCAAAAACTCCAAAAAATACAAGCATTTTTTTAACTTGTGCAACTAAACCAAAAGGTCAATGAGTTTGCATATTGCTCTGTGGCCTCGAAAAGCAGGTTCAGTCCTTGTTCCTTATTGGGAACAGGCAATTCCACTTTATTACCTTCCAGTCAGGTAGAAGAGAAGAAGATTGGGAGATATAACCTGTACAGCAGTTACAATACTTTGTTTTAGTGTCTCTTTTTATGGGCACAATGTGCTTTCCCAGAGCTCAGCTGCTCATTATATAGCTTCATAAAATTTTCAAACTAGAGCAAGCATGGATTGTGCCACAGATGGTAAAAGAAGGATAATCATGTAGCTGCAGTATTGATTTCTTATTGAATTACCTCTCTGCAGCACTTAGTACTACTATGTAATCTACTCAAACTGCTTTTACAATATAAAATTTCCATTTTCAGAGGTCAACATAATGCAATCAAGCAGTTCACTTTATATGAGCCCATCATGTGTTTTCCCATCTTAGTCTTGTGTTTTGGCAGGGAGGGGGTTAAAGAGTGTCACAGTTGCAAAGATCACAGATAGAGATGTCTGGGGAGATGTCTAAACTGTGGAGGATGCTTAAATGGCCTAATAGAATCAAGGGTATCCGCTTCTATGTCATTATTTTCTTCTGCATTATATGAAAGTAAGTCAAATGGAATTGCTTGGATAGTGTTACCATCGTAATGTTGTAAAGAAGCCTACTGGGTTTAATGGAAAGTTTCTTGAAGGACATTAGAAAGTAACAAAGGAACGCAATTGTCCCTTTTTTCAACATATGCTTGCTTTGTTTAAATGTACAAAAGATTAAAAATCTCTGAGCAGCAACAGTCATAGTAGTACATTTTAATCTTAGTGCTAATTTGCCTGTGTTGAGCCTACTTTATAAGCCCTATAGCCTGCACTAAAAATTAGATAATACCAGCACAGAAACATTGCACCAAACATGTTGCAGATCCAGCTCCTTCAAGACTAAATGTGGCCCAAATAGAATCTGTTGTTGTATTGGTATAGAAGGGTCTAGGGACTTTCACACATAATTACTAGGCTTATCAGGAGCTCTCCAAGCACAGTGATTGTTTTGCTAATTCTTGATGTTTGTCTAATTCTTGTAGTAAAGCCAAGAAAATGACCCAGTAGTATATTAATGTGTCTTTACTAAACAAGAGTGCTGCGTATACAGACTATTTACAGTTACAAGGATACAAGACATACAGAGTGCTACAAGACATACAGAGTGCTACAAATCATACAGAGTGCTACAAGACATACAGAGTGCTACAAGACATAGAGTGCTACAAGCATGCATGCATACACAGATTCCGAATGGCATAAGAAATCTTTACCTAAGTAATAATTAAATCTCAACTTCAGCCATGTTTTTTTGTATTGGAGTTAGGAAGAATTAAAACACCTGTAGGATGTTGTATTGTGTGCCCAACGAGGAAATGTATTGGATTGTTGGATCAAAAATTTAGAGCATCACACTGAGATGTTATAATTCAAATGGAAGTATTTGTTCTAAAACATGTAGCCCTCTAAGGAGGCTAGAGAGTTGCATTTAGTTTAACTCACAGTAGTAAAGTGAGCATGTCTGATTGGGTTACCTTAGGTGAGGCTGGAGGGCTCTACAGGTCAGGTCTCTGGCTGGAGGGCTCTACAGGTCAGGTCTCTGGTACCTCTCTCTGGTTCTGGAGTCTTTCAGAAGATTCTAGAAGCTAGTGGACATAGGGGTGGAGATTAAGATCTGCATATTCATGGGAGTCTGACCAATCCCACTATGTGTTTTTATGCATTGCATACAAGCACATTATGAGAGACTTACCTTAAAACAAAGTCCTCCAGCGGCGCGCTGTCACCCCTGATAGATCTTCCATCTTTGCCCAGTGTTCTTTCTTAGTTTTGTGGGCTCCAACCGCTTGAATAGCCGCAATGACATGGCCGTGGCACAGCTCTCTAAATGGACAGCATGCCGTTCGTTGAGAGCACAGTGTGCATGGGCCATTGACATCACCGGCTGCTACAAAAGTAAATATCTCCTAAATGGTGCATGTTTTGGAGATATTTACAGTACCTACAGGTAAGCCTTATTATAGTCTTACCTGTAAGTACAATTTAAACAAAGGAGTTTACTACCACTTTAAAATAGCAATGTCCATACAAACAAAAAAAGTTATCATAAATGAAAAATAATAATTAATAAGAAAAATGTACAGTAGTATATATTATGCTATATTATGTCATTATAGATACAGTATCAATAAGAACTATGCAGAGCATTGAGCATCAAACAGGTTTTATTGATGTGTGTGTATTGATGTGTGTCCTTGTTCTGGTGACCAGTTTTCCTGATTTCTTGTCCTGGTCTGACGAGGGCAGCAAGTGAGATGACAATAACAACTCACCAAAAGTTCTTGACTCTTTCAATCCCTACAAAAGCTTAAAGTTTTGATTGAAACTGGGGTTTTGGAATTTTATTCTACAAACAGCACACACCATACTTTAAAGGCTAACACCATCTTTTATACCATGTTACACGTTACACCTGTATTTAAGGTGTAACATGGTGCAAATGGGCACTCTCCTTGACAGCGAGAGGGGGTTCCTGTCCCCTGCAGTTGCTCTCTCTCTTGAAGTCCGCACAACTATGCAGGGAATGAATGAACTATAAGTCTCATTTCCTATCACAGTGAATGGAGTTGTAGTTCTCAATGGAACGTGTTCACCATTCTTAGTCCATTGGCACTTATTTAGCTACTGGCAGAAACCTCAAAGAGTTTTCAGGAGCCTAGCATTGCATCTGTGATCCACTATTTTCTTTCTAGACCCTGTGATCTCATCACAGGGATCAAGTCACTTTTCTGGAAGGAAGAATGGAAGAGGGGCGCCCTTCATCGCTTCTGCTGGTCTTCTTCCCATGGGATATGGGCAGCTCTATGGTGTCAGTCAAAACACCTAGGGAGAAAATAGGCATGATGACATTGATGAGTAAGGTTTTCAGTAATGACCAAGATAAGAACTTTCCTCCTCCTGCCTAAAAGAAAGCACAGCATTCAACAGATCGCTGCGCCTTCAGTATATCAGTGTTGTCACCTTTCTGAATGAAGTACCAGGCAACATGGCTACAATATGCTATTTTGGCATGGCTATCTGGATCACAAGACATTGGTGAACAGAATTACAAATCATTTTGCAGGTAAAATAGTTCACATATAAGTGTTTCTATTGTGCCTGGAGTTTATTTTTTTCAATTGTGTAACCTTATAAATTTATGTAGCAGGCTATATACCGCATCCTAGATTTGCGGTGCTCATGTCCTAAAGTCTTTCATGAGTTCCTAAGTGGAAAAAATATATCAAACTACATTTTACAAAATCACACAGCCAAATGCATTAAATAATAATATTTGTGTATATTCAAGGACCTGGAACCCTTTCCAATAGCTATACACACATTTATTATGTTTTTTGGCGTGCGCACATTTTACCGATAATCACACCTCAGAACACATAATATCAGCACTAAAACTGTCAACGCAGTACAGAGGAATTATTTCAACATCATATAAATGTGACTGAAATATATATAGACTCAATTTATTTCTGTTATTTTTCATACATCTCCTTCACTAGTGTGTTAGGCAAGCTGAAGAATTTGTTCTGTCCGGTGCACATCGGCATAAATTCCCAAAGGTATATCTCCATTAGTACAAGCCTGGATAGCAGATGGAGTGTAAATTATGTGCGCTAACCCTGTGCAAAAATGCCCCAAAAATAAAACATTTTCCAGGAGCAGGAAGTTTGTTTTTGAGAGAAAATATCTTTCTTTTCTATAGTTTAATTATTTTAAAGGGCCATTAAACCGAAAACATTTTGCAAGTGGTTTGTGAAAAGTATACCTAAAGCTGAAGTTTATTCTTATATCTTGCTACCCCTGTTTTGTCCCTCATCCATCATGCTCATGACATTTTTAAATAAAGCTTGTTTTTATTGCATGCCATATATTAGACCAGTGATCTCATCACTAGGTCTCCGTGCCTCTCTATGCAGTGCTTGCAATGCTGGCAGATCATGGCTGGTGGGAAGGGTTGGCAGGCACTGTACATAATTGGATACAAATTTGTACAGCGAGCGCTTACTGTAATACGGATATGAAAAAAGAGAGAGAGAGAGCCGCTAGAACACCAAAAAGGTAACCAACATGACCTTCCAAGATAATATATAGAAAAAAGGTGCAGCGCTAATAGTAAAACATCAATATAAAATCAATTAAAAACTAGAACAAATAAGGACATGAAGACATATATTCGTCATAAATACGATATTCAATCAAATGTCCTAAAACATGCAATGAGGTGCAATGTGCCAATTCTGCCAGGTCCCCTTTAAAAGGTGAATGATCCAAAGGTGAGCAGGAAATAAGTAAAGTGCGCACTCACCAAAAGTGCGTTTAAAATACGCATAAAAGAAGTATCCTCTCTCCTGGTGCATCTAGGATCTCCCCATCCAGGTGAAGCTGCGTTCACTAATTCTCACCGGTCATCAATCCTGGTTCAATGCTGCATCCGACACTATTACATCTCCAGAGTCCCTCCTTAAAACTTGGTGCTGTGAAAGGGTGGCGCTCATGAAAAGCCCAATAAGGGACATCACATAGCGTGATACTGCATAAACACTTTATTTGGAAAGTAGCATCAATCAAAATAAGATACTGACCGCAATCATAGAATGGATGTCCAGGTGCTGTAGGGGGGCTACAGCACCTGGACATCCATTCTATGATTGCGGTCAGTATCTTATTTTGATTGATGCTACTTTCCAAATAAAGTGTTTATGCAGTATCACGCTATGTGATGTCCCTTATTGGGCTCTCCATGAGCGCCACCCTTTCACAGCACCAAGTTTTAAGGAGGGACTCTGGAGATGTAATAGTGTCGGATGCACCATTGAACCAGGATTGATGACCGGTGAGAATTAGTGAACGCAGCTTCACCTGGATGGGGAGATCCTAGATGCACCAGGAGAGAGGATACTTCTTTTATGCGTATTTTAAACGCACTTCTGGTGAGTGCGCACTTTACTTATTTCCTGCTCACCTTTGGATCATTCACCTTTTAAAGGGGACCTGGCAGAATTGGCACATTGCACCTCATTGCATGTTTTAGGACATTTGATTGAATATCGTATTTATGACGAATATATGTCTTCATGTCCTTATTTGTTCTAGTTTTTTAATAGGCACTGTACATAGCTTCCTGAAAACATTATTGCATGCTGCCTTAGTACTAATCTGAAGAGCCCTCAGCCCTGATGCAAGCAGTGGGCTCACTTATAAGTGGAGGCATGCAAATGTGATGCTGAGCCTCTGTGATTGAAAGAACTAAAATCCAATGCATGAAAATGGTGGGCCAGAAACTAGAGAGAGAGAGAGCCATGAGCAGGACCCTCCTATTCCTATTGTATTGTAATTCTACTGTCCCCCTCTATATTGCTGTGCAAAGTGTTGGTGCTATATAAATCCTGTATAATAGTAATAGATGATGCTGGAAGTTCTTCAGCCAGGAAATTAGGAAAGCTCAATTAGGAAGCTTGCAGTGTGCGGTAAAATCAGAGTACATTATTTCACTAGAGGGAAGGAGCTTGTACAACTGTGCTCTATGGAAGGTAAGATTCAAGCGATTGTAAAGGAAATGAATAAATAAACATCTCTATACTTACGTTCTTTGTGCAATGGAATTGCACAGAGCGGCCCAAACCTCCTATTCTTGGGTCCCCCGCCAGCATTCCAGGCTCCTCCTCTCTTTTCAATGCCCCTACGGAAAACCGCTTCCCATGGGGGCACCTATGCATGTTTGTTCCTGAGACCCGCTGCTGCGTCCATTGACAAAGACAGTAGGACTCAGCCCTGCCCCCACTTCCTCATCCCTGGAGTTGATTGATAGGAGCGGGAGCCAATGGACATGTGTTTGTAAACGTTTTGTATTCCTAAAATGCAACAATGTACTTTTTAATAGCTTTTTATCATGCAGACTCTTTATACTTTTTTGTACTGTACTTTCTTTTCATCTGTTTGTAACTGAAGAACCGATGAACCATGAAAAAGCATTTGTGTGTTTATTTCAAAGTGAAGGTAATAAGGTTCACAAATAAGTATGTACGGAACTTGTACAGAAAATGAGATATTTGACATTTATACAAATCCTTTATGTAGGCTGTAGTTCTCTGTTCGCTAACTATCACTTTGGACTTTAAATTGGGAGTTAGCAATATTTCTGTAGAGTAATATTAGACAGGATGTCAGCTTTCTGTTGGCAAATATCACCTTCAACAAACCATCTTCATTTTAAATATCATAATTTCTGAAAAGCTTCTGAAACTTTTACATACCTATCTATGAATATTCTTAAAGGCTATCTCTAACCAAACCTATTGTCATTTGTGAATGGACACTCCGTTTTTTGTTTTTTTTTTCTACTTGTAAAGCTCTTGGCTACCATTATGGAGAATCTTTTTGGGGAAATTAATAGCAAACATTGGCTTTGACCATCCTATAGATACTGGAGGCCTCCATGCAAACAGACCACCCATGAGAATAAAGTGGCAGTGCATGAACACACACTAATAAGAGGATCTAGCACAAAACCCATGTGGTACCATGTGAAGCCATGCAGTGACAATCTCAGTAGTGAAAATAGGAGTATTTACCATATGTGCATCACTGAGGGGAGTGGGAGATTTAATATATTAAACACAGAGATGTCCTGTTAATATTGTTTAGATATTACATTGGAAAGGATTATCAATGAGTATTAGTGCATTAAAACCATTCTTTCTATGTACATATGCATGCTGGGGCAACCACATGCTCACTATATACAGTATGCAGACTTTGCTTCCTGGTTAAGCTCTGCTGATCCTTTTTTTTCACTGCAAATCTACCAGATGGGATTCTTTGATCAATTACAACAGTCTTTATGCAGTAGGAATGAGTGAAGTGAAATTAATTTTCCTGAAATAAAAGGTTCCCAAATTACTACTTTCCCTCTCCATGCTCCAGTGCGGCCCACTGAGTCCTCCTCCATGGTGCTGTGTCTTTTAGGGTTTACTCAAACCCAACATCATTCACCCACTTCTTGTGAGCCCAGGCTGCCATTTACATCATCCAATTGTGAAAATATGTCCTCTTACAGTTTGGGCTCAAAATGGAATGCTGCAGATGGTCTATGCAACAAATATCACCAAAGAGCAATCCTATCCTTATCACTTCACTGCACTGCACCCTATAAATGATTTGAAAATGAGCATGGGTGGGTGAAAAAAAAGCTTGAAAAATTTTTAAGAATAATCTACATTCACCCAATGCTTCTTTCACTATAACTCAAAGGTTGTTTTCAATTAAACATAGGGGTTTTTTGCTAAACCTGGAAAGTGCAAAATCTGGTGCAACTCTGCATAGAAACCAATATCTTCCAGGTTTTATTGTCAAAGCTTAATTGAACAAGCTGAGTTTAGAAGCTGATTGGCTACCATGCACAGCTACACCAGATTCTCAGTGCTCTAGTTTTAGTAAATCTACCCCATAAATTTAAAGAGTTTCTATAGCAACAACGTTTTTTTTTCCTTTTAGATAGAGTGATGTTAGGTTAAAACTGTTTTTTTTTTTCTGGGGAAATATCCATTCAGTTCCCAAAACAGAAAGTTGAAGGTAATCTACTGAAATAAGGGAAATTCCCATTTTAGCCACTTGTCCCAAGATAGCAGATGTGCCCATTGAAAGATTTCCCCTCATCTCTTGGTTTGGGGAGAACTCTAAAATTTAGAATTTCCTCTAATTTTTTGTTTTGGTGATAATGGTCACCAATGCAAATAAAGCAAATGTGAATCTCCCCATTGGGAACAGAGAGAGGAAAAAACAGGTCCAACCCTTCCCCATTCTATCCAAAACGAACCCCCCCCCCCCTAGAAATATGATGTAAAAATTTACATGACCATATGAATAAAATCACTAAATTCAGTTTTAGATTCAGGCCAAGTCAAAGTATTGCTGAGTTAAGCTCTAAATAGCTAATGTAATGTGTGCTACGTCCTGTATAGAATATATAATTGAGTCAGTTTCTGGTAGGATTAACTGGTACTGTGGGTGTATTTTCTAGGATATAATCCCAGTGTTCATCTGTTAAGCGACCGACATCATTCTCCTACTTAGTTCTGTTTTAAAGGGGTTTAGTGCAAATAGCAAAATTCAGCAGAGTACTACATTATTCAGAAATTAGCTCTTGTTGAAGCACTTTCCTCTAGAGTATCACTGATAGTGATGTGATCTACTTCTACTGTCACTGAGGTAGTATCTTGCCAAAAGTAAATATATATCAGACATTCAAAATTATAAATCTTGAGATCAATGATTGTTGAAATTATTTTTGCTTGGACTTTGATTTGCATGTTCCTGCTCACCTTTTTGGTGTTCCTACTCATCCTGCTACATCCTCTGCACTGTCGAGAGACTCAAGCTCTTGAGATTCCCCACTGAGACATAAAAGAATACCCAAATCACTAAAATTTTATATAAGTAAGTGCAGTCAAAACACAAAAAAGCACAAGGGACATAACTTAGTCAGTAGGATGCCTTGTGTTGATTCCTCCTCTGGTAGGTGAAATCCTCCCCTGTCCATGCCCTCCCATCCCTACCACTGTAATCCTTCAATGCAGCAGGGGTTAATAGAATTAAGGGGCTGTCATCAAGAGAGTTTGACTATGCCTGCCCTTTCCACCTACTTCTGCCATTCATAGAAACCATAATACAGCTTCTATAAATGGAAAGAAATCTAAGAATGTGGAAAGAGCAGATGATTGAAAAGTTTGCCCCCTCCATTCATAGATCCTGTGTCATGCATAGAAGCTATAGCTTGCCTTTGAATGCCTATGAATGGAAAGCATGAGTGGAAAGGGAAGGCATAGCTGGGCTTTCTTGAAGAGAGGCTGTGACAGCCCCTATTGTTCTATTAACCCCCCCCCCCCCCCATGTGCCAGAATATTATGATGGTGGGGGTATGGACAAAAGAGGATTTCACCTAACAGAAGAGGCATGAGGATAGAGGACACATCCCACTGATTGTAAATCATGTTTGTTTTACTGATTTTTGTGTTTATTTATTTTGGCTGCGTTTAAATTTAAGGGGATACGTTTACTTTTTGGGAAAAAACAATACATGCACATATTTTTGCAGGAAAAAATATGTGCATTTATTATTTTTTCCCCCTTGAGCTTGGAAAGCATTGAACCCATGATCAGTAGATTGGGAGTTCAGAGAAAGACTCCTGCAGACAAGCCCTGAAGCTTTTGACCTAGATGACTATTTACAAGCTGCAAGGCTTGTGAATGAACTCAGCGACCCTGCAGTTCATTCAGAACTACAAGCCATCAGCCACCAAAGGCTGTATTTATAGTTCAAAGTCATTCACAGTAAACTGAATGAATTACGCATCCATGTGGGCGGAGCCCCTCACAACTGCATTATATTCAAATAGTGACAGTGGGCTCCAGGAGAAGATCCCAGGTTGCTGTCACTAAGGGAGGGAGATGTGGCAGTTACATTGAACATGTTACATGTTCCACCCTAACTACGGGTGTAACATGTAACCTGTTCCAAAAGGTGAACTTATCCTTTAATATGTTAATGTAATTTCAAAAGCAATTCTCAATCTTTTCAGTTATAGAGCTTTCATTAAAATAATAGCAGTGTTCCTACCGTGAAGGTTTTTTAGGCACTCTTTTTTATGGGGTGACAACGCTCTGCCTCTGTCTCCCAGTTTTACCTGTGTTGTCACCCTATCACACAGACTTTGGATGACCATTTTAGCACTGATTACACTACCATGGTCCACTGTTGTCACCTGCCCTGAGAAATGCCATGCAGTCATCGCTGGAATGAATGTAGACAGTAAGTGGCTGCAGGAGATCATTAACACTGAAATGCAACAAAGAATGAAAACAAAGGTAAAAACACATACTCAATAAAACAACTATCAAAAGATGTGTTGGTGGAGCACTGAACCCATTAATAGATGAAAATAACGAAGTAGACTGTAATTCTTGAAGGCTGCTCTCTGTCAACCAGGGTATACCCAAGTGTCTGCTAGAGTGGTCAAAACAGTATATAAAAGGACAAGAGTGCCACAGGCTTGTACTAAGTTCAGTAAAAGTTTATTTATCTTGAAAACAGGACATAGCCAATGCTTTTCAGGTCCCCCTTCATTGGGGGCTTAAGTGCTGGTAGTGAATGAGAGATACTGATCAGCAATCATATAAGACATGGATTTGAATGGCTGACAATTCAAATCTTTGTTTTATTCAATTGCTGCCTGATATACGTCATTAATTATCAGCACTTTGGCTCTAATGGGTGGGGGGCTGAGGGCCAGTGAAGTGCATTGACTATATCCTGTGACCTGTGTTCAAGATTAATACATGTTTCCTGGATGAATAGGAGGTGCTATCAATCTTCTATATACCAATACAACAAAAATGGCAACAGTGCTTAAACTGACACTATATAATATCCAGTTTCCCCAAAAATAATCCACGCACTCTATTTAATGACTCTGCAATCTATTTTACATAAAACATTGTTTCTTACCATGTTTTTATGCCTTGTAACATCCTTCCTGAGCACATGAACCTCTCCTTTTCCTCCCTACTTCCATTTGTTTGGAACGAGCAGTGCACATTAGTTGCGGCCATGTGCACTGCTCTATGTACACTACAAATTTCATAGCCCATGTGAGGCATGAGTAGGAGATGGTGGCTACATTCCTACATACAGTTGGACCATGGAGAATGAATGTAGCCACCCTCTAACAGCAAGTCAGATTACAGCAGCTAAAAAGGGAATTTAGAGATTTGCAGGAGATTGAGAGCAATTTAAGGGCCTTTATTTTAGCTTAAATGGTTGTAAACCCTTACTTAAACCCTCTGAAGTGACTAGCTTCAGGAGATATACAGAGATGAAGCAAAGCCTCCTACAAAGGTTGCACCTGTTTTTCTGCAGCCTTTCTTCTCTACAGCCCTTCAAAGTGCCGAATTTACATAGCAGTTCTGAACCTCTGGAGGCAGGGGCAGGGATTTGATGTCACACACTGCATAGCACAGATAGGAGAGCTGAGTGTAATCTGAGACCCGAGTGGAGGGAAGAACACACCCCCTCTACACAGCCTCATAGGGAAACACGCACAGCTGTCAATCACCTGCTGTGTGCTGGGGAACGCATCTCAAAGGACTACCTGGTTCTGGCATAGACTGTCAGAAGTGACTCATGCAGATAGCAATGAAAGGAGAGAGCCGACACACACTAGGTTCTTTCTTTGAATCAAGGCAAGTACACACTCTAGAAGGATATGCATTGTACATTTTTTGTTTCAGAAGTTTACAGCCACTTTATGAATACATACTTAAATATATATTTTTTAAATCAGAGTTTAGTGTCACTTTAGACAAACCAAATATCATTCAGTTAGAGTCTACTTTAAATTACAACTTCATCTTACTTTTATTGCGAATATATTTGCATATTTAGCAATGCGTTGGCAATGAAATAGTTAATCTATTTCCACATGCAGGTAAGTATAGCACGCATTCGTCATGTGGAAATAGATGTTCAGTTTTTCTGTTATGAATCCAGCAGAAAGAGCATCTTCTGATAATTACAGTTGCACGCGCTCTGAGAGTACAACCTCATCCTAGCATTACAAAGAAAAGCTTCTATCCAGAACTATTTATAAACGTCAAGAGTACAAAAAGGAATAAAATAAAAGGAAATTTCAGGTGGATGTTTACTTTTCTTGTCAGCCCAGAAATTACATGTTGACTCACCATACAGAGAGTTAGAGAGATACCTCGTATAAATAATATTTTCAGTTTTGGATTTAAAGGGCTTGACCACTTTCAAACACATTTTATAAGATTTGTCTAAAGCCTATCTTCTGCCAGACCTTTGTTTTGTTTTGGATAGAGAGGAAAAAGAATAGAACGAACCCCTCACTGAGATTTCCCCCCATATCCTGTCCTAGTGAGAAAAGGAAGTGAGGGGAAATCTCCCAAATGGGAATACAGACGTTAAAGCCGATCTCCGCCCCTTTAAAAAAAAAAGCCTTTACTTTCCCACTCCCATTTTCTTTAGCTAATGAAGACATTTAATCCAAAAAGAAATAAACTTGAATCCAAATTTTCTTGAATTTTGTTGCAATGGAATATAATAGGAAAAGAGCTAAGCTTTCAGTGCTTCTGTTGTGAACTTTGAAGATGAATTTGTCTACAATGCCTATAGCTAGAGAGCTGACTGTGGGCATGGTTTAAAATCTTATTCAGATTCATGACATTGCATTGTTAGAGGTGGCAAAAAGACTAGTCAGCAGGCCTGAACTGCAATGGTGGATCACCAATCTTCACTACCAGAAGAGGTTTAATTTAGAAACGGGTACAAGCAGGTGGGGTAGGAGGGATTGGGAGCTTATGTTTTTTTTTTTTTTCACCAGGAAATGGGCTTTAAAGAGCAAAGTGACCACGTCTGTGCAAATGGACCCCCAGGCCCATTGCTGTTCACCTTGCCATTGATATATTGTCGCTCCAGCTGAGACAAAGAAGAAAGTGGAGGGGGAGTGCTAGCAAGGTGTGTATCAGCAGTTCTGGGTGGCCCTATGCAAAGATATTGCCAATTTGCCCTGAATAGTAAAGGTGACCGTGTCTCTTTAACTAAATTCTGACCTTTCCCTACTTTCCTAAAACTACTTTATTACTACTTTATGGGTTATATTCCTTTCCCTGTGTATCCAAAATAAAAAAAAGTATTAGAAGGCTGAGCAAACACACAGGGTTGAACATGCACTGAGGACAGAATGTTCATTGTGCGCACTCAGGACTCAGTGTTGCCCCCTACTGTGCCACTAGGCTACTGTGCCACCTGAGGTGGCGGTCTCAATTGGCCTCATAGATGGCATGGCGCTGGTTAAAACTCTGTTGTTGTGGGTTTTTGTCCTGTCTGTGTGTCAGCGGGGCCAAAGTAATGTACCAACATATGGGAGAACCATGAGGCAGGGTGGCTTGGCACTGTTTTATGAATTAGAGATTGCCAAGTTTTAAAGGTCAAGCAATGTGGCAAATAGTTAAATATAATCTGGGCACCACAGCAGCGGTGAGATACAATGTTTCCTTGTCTGTGAAATACAGGCAAAGAGGTAGACCTTACTTCCAAGTGATACAAGTAACACGATTTCACTGTGCCAGTAGAGTGCTTCTTTGGAGGGCTGGTGGTAAGGTTAACTTAGCTAGAATCGGCCAGGCTGCTATGGAAAAAGAAAAACTGGGAACAGTGTAGTGTAGACTCCCAGAAAAGGAAGCCTACACTTTGCTACTCATCCAGAACCTCTCTACACCAGTGCTATCTCTGCCAAGTGGAGCTCTTTCCCTACCTATTGCCTCATTGCTGGTGTGCCCAATGACGTCAGCCCCTTATATTTCCAGAGTCCTACGTCAAAGTGGTCGCCCAACTGGATTACCGCCATTCTCAAGATGGTCATCTAGACCCTAAAATAGAAGACATTTCCTCTTTGTTGGATTCCTACCAACATGTTGGAGTACATACCACAGCCTATATCTATCTACATCTCCCAACTGGGGAGAGTTTCCTGTTGATCATGGTGACCACTGTCACCATGGGAAATTCTAAATTTTGATTTGTCACCACAACAGAAGTTAGAGGGAAAATCTTATAACAGAGGTACACATTCTGCTGAAATGTAAGGGGATTTATGTACTTTTGTTTCACCTCTTGCTGTGTCTGGGAACAGGGAGTGAAGGAAAATCTCTTTAAAGTGGCACAAATGGCAAAAAACTGATGATTGTTTTAGTTATTCCTTATTTTATAAAAAATGGTTAAAAAAATAGTTTGGCTTTAGACACACATTATTGCACTAGAAGATGTGGAAAGAATGACTTTTTAAAATCAGACTTAAATTGCTTCAAATTCTAAGATCAGCTTTGGCTACTTGTTTAATAGTAAACCCTGAAATGTTTTTTGTTGTAATAGTACATCATTTTTGTGTTTAGATGTGTGATTGTTGTTCATTAAAACTAAAATCACCACAGTCAGGAAGACCGGCATATAGAGTAGAGTAGTATATGACAGTTCACAGGGCAAATGTCACAGAATATCATAGCTGTGGCTCATTATTCTGGATGAAAAAGGTGTGATAACAATCTCTAACTACTGTTAATAACTGAACCCAGTGCGCTAAACATTTCCTTAAAGGAAAACGCCACTTTTGTAAAGGAAAAAAAAAAAAAAAAAAAAAAAAAAAATATATATATATATATATATATATATATATACATACAATTGTTAAACAAGCGATTTATATTTTAATGTTACTAAAATAACTGTTCCATTTCAATCTGCAGCCACTGTAAATTTCAGTGCAGTATGGCAACCTGTAAGTGTTATGTACACCGTTGGTGAACAAAATGCCCCTTGGAAATGTCTTTTGCTTCTTCTGTGATTAGCTCCCTGATTTTCTCAGAAACTTAATTTTTGGAGAAAATATAGCCAAGACTAGAGTAGTACAGCCGAACTAGCTGATGTGTTAGGCACAGTAAGAGACCACATTATTATGCAAAATGAGCACAATTCATATAAAATGGACACAAAAAATATACATAAAACATATATATATATATATATATATATATATATATATACAGATACATACATAACCCCCAGACACATCAAGGGGGAGTAGAAAAGTCAGTACATAGTTAATCACTTGACATACGTCACCTATAGTAAGCTAGTTGATTGCAGGAATAAAGTAGAGATTTATAAAAATGATCAACGCGTTTTGCCTACACATCCGGCTTCTTCAGGACCATAAATTATGGGCACAAGTTGTGCCCACACATGGCAAAATCAATAAAGATTCAATACGTGAAGGATGGGGGCAATTTGAAAAAAGGATCACACAAGGCATTGACAAGCTAATGTGGCTGACACTGGTAATGATGTATATACAGAAAATATCCCCTTGATCAGTGATCCAGATGAAGAAATGATGTAATGTGTAAACACCAAATCTTTATACAGGGTTCCTAACATCCGTTAATAAGCCCAGCAAACATGGTAGCTCTCGGCGCGCCAGGCGTAGCTGGCCGCGTGTGATTCATCGCGGTCAGTCACCAACTATATTTCTTCAATTTTGGAGAAATACTTCATAAGGCCTGTCTACTAAATGGATGCAGACACTGCAGTTTTCCTCATTAGATCACTGAGATTTGCTCAGGAGGTTATAATGAACACAGACCCTCCTATTTACTGATCATTCAAATACCTATTTGTTCAGAACAGAAAAAAGGAGGAATCTGCAACAAAATTTGTGAAAAGACTTACAATATGCATAGATCACCCAGAGGAGATTGTTTTTGCCCAACAATAGTGGAGTGGCATTTAAAAGACCACCTTTATCTTTACTGTCCTCCAGTTCTTCTGGAAAAAGGCTCCCGCTGAATGACAGCTCCACTTCTAAATTAACTAAGCAGTGGGGCCACCCAGTGACATCACTAAGTGACCCTACCCCTTCATGACGTCACTGAATGGGGCATGAATGAGTCAATGATGTCATAAGGGGGCGGGGTCACCCAATGGGTTTAACTTAAAATCCATACCAGACCTGAAGGGCCTGGTGTGGATGAAAGGGGGCCCATCAGGCTGTTTTTTCCGGAAACAATGCAGTATTTACTACTGTAAATAAATATTTCAGCTGCCACCAGCATTAAATTACAGCATGTTTTCACTACTAAAATACCACATGACTTCATAAAATAACTTGTGGTATTTTAATAGAGTTTTTTAGTGAATTTCAAAAAAAAATTTGAAAAACGCTGTGCGGTATCTTACTGCATACTTGGATGTGGTAAGATACTGCTTTGTGATTGGAGCCCATTGTGATTGAATGTTATTAAAATTACCTTTCCTTTTCAATCCCTTAGAGCGCTGTAATTTTCTGTAACATGCAATATAGCTACTTGAAGGTGTTTTGTACACAGATGTTGTATGGAACGACCCCTAAAAATTTAATTTCCTGCTTGAGTGATTGGCTCACTGATTTTCCCAGAAGTCTGCACTAAGATACAAGTCACATTTTTGACTCTAGTTGAAAATAATGATATAAGTGGTTGGTGGCTGGCTGAACCCCGTAACCTTGCATGAAATGTCAAGGCTTGCTGATGCTCATTTCATTTTTATTCTTGCAAAAAAAATAAAAAATTGTAAAGAGTCTAAATAAGTTCATAATTTAAGCTAAATATATATGTTTATAAGCTAACATTTTATATTGTGTTCATTTATTAGTATAAAATCTTTATTTTACAAATAAATATGGGGTGATCAAAACTGAGTCTTCACAACTTTAAAATTTATTTAGCTAAATACATTTGATTTATAAAAAAAGGCAAAATTCAGGTGGCTTTGGTGCCTTTAACTGCTTCCCCACCGCCCTATAGCAGAACTACTGCTACAGGGTGGCAGGGCTGCGCAAAATCATGTATATATATACGTGATTTTGTGTTTCCGGGTAGAGGGCGCGCTCTGCCATTGGCGGCTACAACTGTTGATCACCGGGTCCTGGCTGGAGATTCCCCGCCGGCACGCAGTGATCGCTGAGGAACAGTGAAAAGGGAGAGGTCTGTGTATACACAGATCTCTCCCCTGCCAGCACAAACAGGCTGCTTTGTTTTACTCTGCACAGCACATAATGTAAAACACAACACAGCACACAACCCTTTGATCACCCCAGATCTTAACCCCTTCTTGCCCAGTGTCATTAGTACAGTGTCAGTGCTTCATATTAGCACTGGTCACTGTATTTGTGTCACTGGGGATGTCAGTGGAAGTCAGTTCCCCCCCAGTGTCAGAATGCCCACTACAATCCCGCTATAAGTCATTGATCACCGCCATTACTAGTATAAAATATATCTTTTTTTTAAATTCCAGTATATATACTGCCATTTGTAGATGCTATAACTTTCACATAAACCAATTTACATGTATTGGGACTTTTTTTTAGCAAAGACATGTAGCAGAATACATTTTGGCCTAAATTTATGATGAAATCTGATTTTTACATTTTTTTTCACTGGATGTTTTATAGCAAAAAGTCAAAAATATTTTTTTTTTTTTCAAAAAACCACAAAGAATAAAAAACCGCAGAGGTGATAAAATACCACTGAAAGAAAGTGGAAATAAAAGGACATAAATTTCTTATGGGTGCAGAGTTGCATGACCGCGCAGTTGTCAGTTAAAGTAATGCAGCGCCATATCGCAAAATAATGGCCTGGTCAGGTAGGGGGGTAAATCCTCTGGAAGACAAGTGGTTAAAGATTCCATGGGCTTTAAATGGCTCCTGAGGGTTACAGAAGCACTGTTCAATTATACTTGACCTGTTTTTACACCAAAATCAGTCTCTTATTATTATATCACAGGAAATAAAAAAAGAACAATAAGTTAAATAATAAAAAAGTGACAGTGCACAAATTGCAATAACATACAAAGTGGAAACATTAAAAATGCAAAGGACACTGAATTAAATTAATGACATGTAACTTCTCCAAATATCCTCCTGCCCTTCTTGCAAAAAAAAAAACTACAGGTGCCAAATAAGGAAAAACTTTTTTTTTAAGTAAGTTTCAAGTAAATAGCTCCATGAGTGAATCTGAGGGTTTCCACTTTGGAGAAATGTTCTATTTTGATGCAAAATCAATTTCACCGAAATCACTCCACTCATTTCCAACAAACATATGTTAAATGGTGTTTTTATGATGGATTTTGTAAAGTGCGCTACCTTTATGCTTTCTTGCAGACTGTGTTAATCCTCTAAAGTATTTGTAAACTGTAACAATGAACTTTGCTCCCTTTTGGTCTGTCAACTATATAATTGAAAGTTTTTGTTATATTGTTATATTTGTTTGATAAGTGCAAAAATATACTTGTTGATCCTGCCAGAAATTAAGTGAGCATATAATTTCTTGTGTTATCTGTAGTGTTGTCTTAAACAGTGTAATCAGAAAGTGTGTTTGGACTACAGAACACCTGCAACTTCTGGTCCTAGGGTTGCAATTCTACTCCTTATGGTACAAAAAAAAAGGGGTTGTCATCCTTAGACATGAAATGTGTTACTGGCAAGATTTTAAGAGGGAAAAAAAGGGCAACGAGTCCGGAAAAATAAAATGAATGCCGCCAAAATGACTGGTAAGCTGCAGTATATAAAATATTTGTTCTTGAGTTTATATACACATTACAAAGTTCTTATCTTTACTAGGAAAAAGGTAGAATGTGTCCCTCCTCCGAATCGTTCAGATTTATTTCTGCAATCTAGCACTGACATTTTTTCCCTACTCATCTTTTCTGACTGTTTTTCACTAGTTTTGCATTTGGCGAGGGTCAGTGTCACTGCTGGTAGCATGAGGCGATACCTGGACCCTACAGAGGTTGCACAGGCAGTCCAACTCCTCCAGGATGGCACATCAATACGTGCCATTGCCAGAAGGTTTTCTGTGTCTCCCAGCACAGTCTCATGAGCATGGAGGACATTCCAAGAGACAGGCAGTTACTCTAGGAGAGCTGGACAGGGCCGTAGAAGGTCCTTAATCCATCAGCAGGACCAGTATCTGCTCCTTTGTACAAGGAGGAACAGAATGAGCATTACCAGAGTCCTACAAAATGACCCCCAGCAGGTCATTTTGGTGTGAATGTCTCTGATGAAAAAATCAGAAACAGATTTCATGAGGGTGGCCTGAGGACCCAACATCCTCTAGTGGTCCCTGTTCTCACGGTCCGGCACCATAGTGTTCGATTGGCATTTGCCATTGAACACCAGAATTGGCAGGTCAGCCACTGGCACCCTGAGAGCAATGCCTAGCCTCATATGGCGAGAGTATGCAGGCAGTTCCTGGGGGATGAAGGAACTGATAGCATTGAATGGCCCCCACACTCATCTGACCTAAAATCAATAGAACACCTCTGGGATATTATGTTTAGGTCCATCCAACACCGCCAGGTTGCACCTCAGACTGTCCAGGAGCTCAGTGATACCCTGGTCCAGATCTGTGAGGCAATACCCCAGGACACTATCCATCGTCTCATTAAGAGCATTCCCCAACGTTGTCAGGCATGCATACAAGCACATGGGGGCGATACAAACTACTGAGTACCATTTGAGTTGAATTCAGTCCTCTGTAGGTTGATAAGTTTCATTTCCATCAAACGATGGGGCATCCTTACGTTTCTAACACATTACCCAGTCCATATCAGTATAGATATCCAGCATGAGATTTTTCCCCATTGAGATCTGATGTGTTTTCAAAGTGTTCCTTTAATTTTTTTGAGCAGTATATATATATATATATATATATATATATATATATATATATATACAGTTTCAAGAAAAAGTATGTGAACCCCTTGGGATTACGTGGAGTTTTGCATGAATTGGGCATAAAATGTGCTCTGAACGTCACCTAAGTCACAACAATAGAAGAACACAGTCTGCTGAACATAATACTACACAAACATTAGATGTTTCCATGGTTTAATTGCACATAACATGTAAACATTCACAGTATATATATATATACAGTGAGGAACAGAAGTATTTGAACACCCTGCGATTTTGCAAGTTCTCCCACTTAGAAATCATGGAGGGGTCTGAAATTCACATTGTAGGTGCATTCCCACTCTGAGAGACAGAATTTTAAGAAAAATTCAGGAAATCACATTTTATGGTTTTTAAAGAATTTATTTGTCTTGCACTGCTGAACATAAGTATTTGAACACCTGAGAAACAGCAAGAATTCTGGTTCTCAAAGACCTGTTACTGTGCCTTTAAAAAGTCCACCTCTACTCCACTCATTAATCTAACTTAGTAGCACCCGTCTGAGCTCTTTAAAGACACCTGTCCACCCCACAGTCAGTCAGATGTCAACTACTACCATGGGCAAGACCAAAGATTTGTCAAAAGACACCAGAGACAAAATTGTGGACCTCCACAAGGCTGGAAAGGGCTACGGGGCAATTGCCAAGCAGCTTGGTGAAAATAGATCAACTGTTGGAGCAATTGTTAGAAAATGGAAGAGGCTAAAGGCAACTGTCAGTCTCCCTCAGACTGGGGCTCCATGCAAGATCTCACCTTGTGGGGTATCACTGATGATAAGAAAGGTGAGGAATCAGCCCAGAACTACAAGGGAGGAGCTGGTCAATGACATGAAGAGAGCTGGGACCACAGTTTCAAAGGTCACTGTCGGTAGAACACTACGCCGTCATGGTTTCAAATCATGCATTGCACGGAAGGTTCCCCTGCTCAGGTCATCACATGTCCAGGCCCGTCTGAAGTTTGCCAATGACCATCTGGATGATCCAGAGGAGGCATGGGAGAAAGTCATGTGGTCAGATGATGTCACGTCTATGGTAGTGAGCTCTATCAACCACAGCTTGGGGTTCCCCAGGGTGCGGAGTCTAAGCTCCAGCCCGCTTGTTCACCAGGGCCCCTGATGGTGGGGATGGACTTGGAGCAGGCTGGAACCAGGTCGCAGCCCCCAGGTACACCCAGCGGAGGTAGAAGAGACCGCTAGCAGGAGCAGGGTACAATGGGAGTAGAGACAGGAGATCCAGTTGGCAAGCCGAGGTCAGGACAGGCGGAAAACTAGCAATGTCAGGAACGAAGCCAGGGTCGGTACACAGGTAGACAATATAGGAGGAATGTCAGGGACAAAGCCGGGGTCGGTACACAGATATACTAAACGGATTCTCAGTAGAACACAGGGGAACTCCAACAACAACCGTTGCTCAGGCAATGTGGCCCAGTCTGAGCACATCTTAAATAGACAGGCAGACAAGGAGGTGGGACAGGAAGTGATGGAAGGGAAGGACATAAAACCCAGGGAATAGCAGACGACGCCCATATGTGAGCACAGAACAACACACACGTGAAGGAATCAAGGGTAGCATGGAGGTAAGAGTAAACACACAAGAGGCTGCAAGCTAACTTGTGACAGATGAGACCAAAGTAGAACTTTTTGGTATAAACCACTCATCATGTTTGGAGGAAAAAGAAAGATAAGTTGCATCCCAAGAACACCATCCCTACTGTGAAGCATGGGGGTGGTAACATCATGCTTTGGGGGTGCTTTTCTGTGAAGGGGACAGGACGACTGCACTGTATTAAGGAGAGGATGAATGGGGCCATTTATTGTGCGATTTTGAGCACAACCTCCTCAGAGAATTGAAGAGGAGTCGTGGCTGGGTCTTCCAACATGACAATGACCCAAAGCACACAGCCAGGATAACCAAGGAGTGGCTCCGTAAGAAGCATATCAAGGTTCTGGAGGGGCCTAGCCAGTCTCCAGACCGAAATCCAATAGAACATCTTTGGAGGGATCTGAAACTCCGTGCTGCTCAGCGACAGCCCCGAAACCTGACAGATCCAGAGGAGATCTGTGTGGAGGAGTGGGCCAAAATCCCTGTTGCAGTGTGTGAAAACCTGGTCAAGAACTACAGGAAACGTTTGACCTCTGTAATTGTAAACAAAGGCTTCTGTACCAAATATTAACACTGATTTTCTCAGGTGTTCAAATACTTATGTTCAGCAGTGCAAGACCAATAAATTCTTTAAAAATCATACAATGTGATTTCCTGAATTTTTTTTTTAATTCTGTCTCTCAGAGTGGGAATGTACCTACAATGTGAATTTCAGACCCGTCCATGATTTCTAAGTGGGAGAACTTGCAAAATTGCAGGGTGTTCAAATACTTCTGTTCCTTTTATATTTATATATATATATATATATATATATATATATACTGTATATTATTTGAATATTATAAAATTAGAATTTTAAAATGTTGCCATAATAAATAAAAGTAAATCTATTAAATATAGAACAATTTAGACTAAAACATTCTAGATAGTGCATTCAGTTATTCTTCCAGACACTGATAACCAAGTTGAAATGGAAGTGTGTGCTTTAATGGGCCACTAAACATAAATTACCAGATTCAATTTAATAGAAAAAGAGTTAAGCAAATACGTAATTAAAAGATTCAGAAACTTATCAGAATTGAATGTGTTTAAATGGAAGGTAGTTTAGAGGGGAGATATATATTACCCAGTGCACTGCTGACCTTCTTTCCAATTATCCGACAGTAGAATTCTGCCAATTATTATTTTTATTTAATTGTACCTGTATGGGGAAGACATTGAAACCACTGCTTAGTGTAACGTGTGGGCACAATTTCCATTCATTCCTACTGAGATGTTGTCTATTATGTGGCCTAATGGTGGATAGCCTCTCAACAGGAATAAAGATTTTGACACGCTTACATCCACCCTTTACCATGCCCACCAATTACTGCTGCTCCCTGACATACTTTGAATGGTACATATTTTTAAAGAGGTTGTAAAGGCTCAAGGTTTTTTACCTTCATGCATTCTATGCATGAAGGTAAAAAAACCTTCTCTGTGCAGCATTTCCCCCGAGCCCCCCTTATACTCACCTAAGCCCCCTCTCGACCTCAGCACTGGAGTCTCGACTATCCCAGGACTTCCTCTCCTTATAGGCTAAGACAGCAGCGGGAGCCATTGACTCCCACTGCATCCATTCACAGCCAGTGAGCCAATGAGCAGAGAGAGGGGGCGGGGCTGAGCCGAGGCTCTGTGTGTGAATGGACACACGGAGCAGCAGCTGGGGAGTGCACATGCTCGCGTGCCCCCATAGCAAGTTGCTTGCTGTGTGGGCACCCGACAGGAGGGAGAGGCCAGGATCGCCAGTGGGGGACCCGAGAAGAGTAGGATCTGGGCTGCTCTATGCAAAACCACTGCACACAGCAGGTAAGTATAGACATGTTTGTTATTTTTACAGAAATAATTAAGCCTTTAGAATCATTTTAAGAGCCGGTTTACATCTATGCAGACTGGATGTAGTTTGAACCACATACAATCCGTATGACATGTGAAATAACATTGCTTCCTATGGTGCCTGTTCACATATTTCCAGTGCACTGGCAGTGAGGATTCAATGTGGATTGGAAAAGAGTCCTGTCTAATTTCTGAGCAGTGCGGTCTGGTTCAGGTGCAGATTACTGGCTCATTGAAGTCTATGGGAACCACTTCTGAATTGCACATGTCAATAGTTTGTAGACACAATTTCAGGCTGTTTTTCTCTCCTGATCCTGATTTAAACCTGACCTGACCCTGATCTAAACCTGACCTGATTCTGATCTAAACCTGACCCGAACCGTTGAACAACTACTTTGTCAATTAGCTGTAAAAATGGAGCTTCAATTCACACCGCACTGCAAAATAATTTTCAAGTCTCAGAGAACCCCTGCTATGATTAATCAGAGGTCATTTGGAAAAATGGCCCTTATAGAGGTGGTCAGTGGGAACATTGGACTCCTCACAGAAAGGTAAAAAGATCAATGGTGTGATATCACTGACTCTGCCAACAACTATCATGGCACCTTTAGATGGGAGGTCAATTAGCTACAGCTTAAGGAACCCTTATTAACCTCTATAGAAACCCTAGGGTTCTGTGGTACCCTTTTTTTGGGAATGACTGTACAAAGGACTAATGGTTCTTCAGTTGAGTCCGTTTAGTTCTATCAAAGCATTGTCAGTTTGGCTAACTGCATTGCCAAACAGTCAGAGAGCTACACACAGATTTTAGTGCTGCAAGAAATATAAGGAACTCTCAAGTTTGCTTCATTGTGTATTAACAGCATTGTATTGTTTATCAATAATGTTTATGCCAAAGGTCTTGCTCTGAATATTATTTTGCCTCCCTGCAGCCCTTTCTTGATTGACATGTACCAAATCCCTCACCTCCCAGGTCTCCACATCCCTTCATCAAATGTTAATTTTGTCTTTTCACTTCGTATGTTACTCTAATTCCACAGTCCTTTGGGACAGTGAACTTTATAATAACCATCTGTTTACTTCCAATTGATTACAATTCCCCAGTCTAGCTGATGCTACATCAAGAAAACCTCCATCCTGCTTATCAGGGCAGTAACCTCCATACACCCAACAAAGCTCAGCAGTCAAACTGCACACTGGTTGATCACTGAAACCAACAAATGGCTGAGAAATCCCTTACACTGGTTATATCCATTTTCTCTCATTTGTACAATGTTTGATAAAAAAAAATACATTGCTGTGTCTAGAAGATTTCCATTTTACATGCTTTTATTAATCCCTGATTCATCCTGCATGCTGGTGGGCAGGGAGCTAACGTACCATAGCGTCTCTTCCATCTTAACTTCTTTCCTATAATTTAGCTGCAGTAGCACCTCTGTAATCATGTTTTCCCCCATACAGTAGTAGTGTTTCTTGTTGAAAACGGGCTTGGTAGAAACTTTTTCTTGCTCATTGACTGTAGCCAATGGCCTGCGGCCACTGATAAGTATATTTTGACAGTGGGGGAGTCCCGATGTCAGAACACAATGGCACAGCAGGGAGGATTCCTCCATTTACCTCAACTGCATGGATGGGTGAATCAGTTTTTTTGTTTTTTTTTTGCTGGAGACACCCCCCACCAAGCCAATACACATAAACACATACATCCCATAATAGTTTGCTCCCAAGCCAGACGCACAATAGAACAATGGGATGCAACCACAGAACATCAAACAATCAACAACCCCCCACCCCAATATTAGGACAGATCACCTTATACCCCTAACAGGCAAAGGGTGATTACACATAAGAGGGATATGGGGATCTGAGACAGGGGTCTCCCCACCTCTCCAAAGTGAACTGGGTTCCATGGGCCCCCCACACAAAGTGTGACTCCCGTCACATTCTATATGTCAGGAAATAAAGAAAAATCTCCCCAGTGCAACACAAAGTGGAAAAAAAAATAGTATTTTTAAAGCTGAAGAATAATCTGCTTATATTTTGCCTGCCAGGGTTTCCACCGTTTACAGCAAATCATTAGTTAATGAGAGGTCATTCAACCATTACATTATTTTCACCTCTACATTTTCCAGCTGCTGAAAAAAAAGCAGAATACTACAGAGGCAGAGATGGACATTGCACAAATTAGTGGCTGTGGCCCCTGTTACATTCTTTGAGACATGCCTAAATATAGTATAATAGTCTCAGAGTAGCTGGGAAAAATTCTCATC
Organism: Staurois parvus; assembly: GCF_062004578.1. Lineage (NCBI taxonomy): Eukaryota > Metazoa > Chordata > Amphibia > Anura > Ranidae > Staurois > Staurois parvus. Next base: position 12,026,875 of record NW_028318143.1, on the reverse strand, counting down.
CTAACAAGCAGAAGTAATCATGTCGTGCATGATATGAAAAGTATTGTAGTTATAAACAAATTACCTGCTTTGGTGGCAGATACAATCCAAATATTTCCTTGACAACTCTGAGAACAACAAGCATTGCTCAAATTCTGTCCCTGAGTTCTTGGCAGTTGATGTCTGTACTGTGAACATGAAGTGTTACCCTGGCAATGACCTTTATCTAATGATATTGTGATAATGATCTCTGACACACCTTATTCCTGACACAAGTGTTTTCTCACATCTAATAATCCAAAGGTTTTATGTATCTGTAAAATGCATCATCAAACTTCACAGAAGAGCGACTTGTATTTCTATAACTTGCTGCCTACAAGCCAAGATTCTCTTAGCTCTGGAGTATTTTTTATTGGGAGATGATGAGTACGTCTGTATTCTTTTTGTAGTATTAAAGGGAACTAATGTCCTCCTAACCCTCTTGCATTAAACTGTATCGTTGCTGTGTTGTCTTCCTTTATATTGCAAAGCGCTGAGCAAACTAATGGCACCTTTATAAATCCGGTATAATAATAATGTCCACAAATACTCACCTCTGCTCCACTGATGTGACATCTGAGAGCTTCCACACCAGCACCAACATCTTCTTCCTGGCTTTATCTTGATAGGTCTGGTCTGGAGGAAACCTTGTATGTGTGCTCTTGTGCCCCTGGCTTTGTCATGTACCTGGTGGAGATCGGGCTGGAGAGGGGCTTCTCTTGCACCTTTTGTCCAACACCCCTGGTAGTGATGACAGGAAGTGTGAAGACACAGAGTGGCACGAATGCCGGTGTAATAGGCAGTGCCAGCTCATGTTTGCAGGAAGCAGATGACCATAGATTACAAGGCAGGAGCCAGGAACTGGAACACGGTGACAATATATTGGCACACAGGAGCATAGCCAGGACACAAGCAAAAAGGTCACCAGCAGCCATGCAGTGAGGTGCAGAAACATCAGGCAGAGGACAGAGTCCGGATACATGCCGAAGTCATAGCAGACAGGCAGGTGGAAATCCAAAGTCAGGTCAGGAGAACACTGAGTTGTACACAGGTAGGCAGGTATAACAGATCAAGGCTCCAGATCACACAGCAATCCATTCATGTCACAGTCTAAATAGACCGTTAAGCGCCAGTGCTAGTTCTGGCCATGCTTATGCGTGTGCACATGCGCATGTTTTGAGCACACACTAATTCATTTGCACGTGTGTGCTAATTCCTGTTTTGCATTGAGCCTATATTCAGAATTATGAGCATGCACATGAACATGTATATGTGGCAGTCTTCTGGTTCCAACACGTACTGAGCTTCTTTTACAGGCTTCTTCAGTAATCCCTTTCTTTTATTTCTGGGGGTCTTGGTGAGCTCCACTCCCCTGGTTTTGGACCTGACTGAATTTTTTGGGTCACGTTTTAATGCAGAATCATCTTTTCTCTACTGATAAAGCTAAATTTGAAATGCATAGAGCTGTGACCATGTTCCACCAATGCAACTGCTTATTGCTTTGTAATGTGAACCTTCATACTATAGGTTTGATATCTGGAGATGAATACAGTGCATACACTTTTGCTGATATTCATAGACTATTTCTGAGACCCTGGCCACGGGAGATATCTACACAAATAATACCTATTTGGACTGTAACAATGCAGAAACTCTTTTATCCTTGTTTTTAACAATATGTTGATGGGAATAAACAGATGGTTTATACCTATATTTTTTGTCATTACATGATAGATAGTACCTTAAAGTCCAGCTTCTTCTCTTTTTTTCTTGGTTGTAAACTGCACTAATAGGGATGTGGTGTGCAAATTATCCACCACCATACTTGTAGGAGTTCATTCATCCTTGCCAAGAATGTTCATTGAGCCTATGGCCCGAACGACTAAAATTGAATAGATTCCTCTATTCACACTAACCTGTATGGATGAAGGAATCTACTCTGCTGGCTATTGTATTGAAACAAACATAGTGCTAAATAGGAATTTTAAAGTACTGCTTCGATTATTGCATAATACAAGCAAGTCTGAAATTCATAACTTTTAACCATTACTTTGTAAAATCACAAATTTGCATACAAAACATTCCATTGCTGATCATTCCATTCACATAGATCAACATTTTCCTAGTTTTATGGATCAATAGAGGCATTCTTAATGCTGTGTAGTCACAATTTCACATGGCCATTGTTACAGATATTCGTTTTTTTTCAGATGTTTCCAAGACTCAGAGTTTTCTTCCCCTTTCTCAGGAGAAGATTATCTATGGATCTTTTTGTGGGCATTCAACCAGTCTTAAAATGTGGGGAGGTGAAGGATGGGGTATCATGCCCAAGAACTCACAGAGGATATGCCACATGGGCAACTGGTCTTTACCCATAGACTCAACTAAATGGCCTTGGAGCATGAGGTGAATAATATCTGAAGCCTACATGATTAAACAAGGAGTGATGTGTTAAAGCCTATCTAAACCCAAAAATAAAAATGTAATATATTGCAGCTTGCCAGTCTTAGATGAGGTGGCTGCATTTGTTTTCTCTTTTCCATTGTTTTCTCTTTTTTGTTTCGTCTGTGATCATACATATAACACACTTGTGTACCTTTGTGGCTACACTAATTTCTCCATCCATCTATGGAAGGAAACATGGTTGTCAACAGAGGACTTTAAACATGCCTGCTTTTGTTCATCTCCAGTGCATGGTGGATTGATAGGATTAATAGTTTATGCAAGAAAAATAAGAAGGTATGTGCTAGCTTATGAGCTACCAAGAAGTGACAAGGACATTTCTGTCAGGATCAACAGGTATTTTGCTGTAAATGTTCTTAGAAAAGTGAAAACGAAGGCAGCCACCACATTTGAGGACTGATATGCTGCATTATATCATTTTTTTTTAGTTTACATATGCTTTAAAGCCCCATGCAGGCAGGAAACGATTGCCCTTGCAATGGGCCCCTCCCCTAACTGCAAGGGTTGAATGCTTGTTAAATCTACGGATAGAAGAATAAGGCATAAAACCCTATTCCTCACTCTAGCAGGCCTCCTCCTTCTGTGTGACCAGCCCACCCAAAACTTCTTCTCCAAGACTTTCCAGGTGCTTCAACTATGTGAAGATGGCCCCACTGCAACAATATTTTTTTATCTTGGCGTTCAGCTCTAACAATTACACACCCAATGACATAGCTTGACACAACGTAGATGTATGATATGAGCCAGTGCTGCCGATCAGGGGCGGACTGACCATTTGGAAACTCAGGCACTGCCCGAGGGCCCGGGGTCAGTAGGGGGCCCCATGAGATGCCCCTGGTACTTTTTTCATAGGCTTTTTTGAGTTTGGGCAAGGACACAGGGGCCCCATGATCTCCTATTGCCCGGGGGCCCATGAGTTGTCAGTCCGCCCCTGCTGCCGATCTTCAATTTTTGAAGATCTCATTGCTTTCTGTTCTATATCCATAGAGGAAATCAATAGAGCTGTTGTCCTTAGCAATTTTGTCCACCAATTTTCTAGTGCATTTTTCCATCTGCATACAACACCTTTGTATCTGTATAAATAGACAGATGTATGCTAATAGAACAAACTTGTAGCACCATCTTTGAATTACCATCTAACTGTATTATTATAATTAGTTTTCTATCATTTACACAATCCCCACTTGTATGTGTACCCAGCTGCTTCTAAGTAGAAGTGCCAGGTATTGCTCGTTGTCCTTCAGTGACACTGTGCTCCATTGTACTATGTGTATAGAGAGTGTCACATGTTCAGTAATATAAAAAAACACTCTAGATCATCCATTGTTCACATTTCCATGGCTAGGAACACGTCTCAGGAATGTGTATAGTGATTATAGTGCATCCTGCTTGTTACCTCACTTAGTGCACAGAATGTATGGATATCTATATCTAGCTGGTTTTCTGTGCACAAAGGAGAAGTTATGTGTAGGCAGGTTATTATTTCCTTGTTTTAAAGTGATTTTTTATTTTTTTTTTCCCCCACATGACCCTCTGACTTTAAAGCAAGGTGTCTTCCACAGCTGCTATAGTAGCCAGTAAATCCTTGCATGCCCCAGTACCTTCTGGATTACATTTACATACTCTAATATATTTTAAATCCATAGGAAAAGCCATAGAGTACACCAACTGCTGATAACTGTAGCATCTGATGAATCTGGTGATAGGTTCACTTTACAGTCAAACTCCAGGCAGATATGAAACAGCACAATTCAATCTACTTATGTATTTATTAAATACATATTTAAATTGATTTGCTCTTGCAGCTAGTATATGTATCTGAATCTTGATATCCGGCTCTTATAATCCCATGCACAACAGCACTGACAGATGGAGGGTACACATACTAAACCTGTCTACTGCTGTACATTTTCCATCAGTCTAAAGCTGGCCATACACAACTTGAATTTTAGTGGGAATCGGCTTAAATGTGAGCCATAGGTGGCAACATGAGCACCTCTCCAGCTCAACAGACTTTGCATGAAAAAATCAAAGGAGCCAGGTGGAAAATTGTCATCCAAAAAGAGACTTCATCCAATCAGATGCAGGCACTGTTTGGGTTTTCAAACAACCAGCATCTTGCTGTTGAGACTCCCCTATCCACGATATTTAGTAGGAACGGAGGAATCTATTTAATTGTTCATGCTCAGCCCATGGGCTCAGTGTACATTCTTGCACATTTCAGTGACCAGATGAATGAACTCTTGTGGGCTGGAGTTACATCATCCTGGGCCAGCCAATCAAGATGTCTGAAGACCATCTTGATATCAGCCTCCTATAACCCCATGCACAACAGCACTGACAGAGAGCATGCAAACTTAACCAGTCTCCTATAACCCCATGCACAACAGCACTGACAGACAGAGAGCATGCAAACTTAACCAGTCTACTGCTCTGCATTTGTCTGTTAGTCTTAAAGCTGGCCATACACAACTTGAAATTTGAGCCATTGGTGGTCCTGTTGGCACCACCCAGTTCGACAAAAGTCGATTGGAAAATCAAAGGTGCTGGATAGAAAATTGCCAACAGAACAGTTTCTACAACTGTTCAGGTATTCAGATAGTTGCGAGTGCTGCAGATTTCTCACTACATTAGCCAGCGTAGCACATTCCTCCATTGATACAGTTTGTTGTGGATGGCGCAATCAATTTCTCTGTTTTAGACCAAGGGGTTGAACTAAATGCTAGTTTTTTTTAAAATTCTTTTTGCTGAAGTTTTCATAGAAAAGGTAGGTAGAAAACAGAGCCTTGGGGCATAAACCAGCTCGAAATACACAATGACAAAACAGTAGAACCTCAAAAGACACTAAACCAGTGTCTGCTCAGCACAGTGTACAGGAGTAAATAGAGCAGTAACAAAAATCAAGTAAATTGCCTCCAAGGTACTCATGAGGTGAGAACGTAACAGGAAGAAAAATGGCATTCCCGGGACCCACTCCAGCAATAGATATTATAGGAACAAATGAACATTCCCAGCCTAGAAAAGTGGCCCAGCTAACAAAAAATACATAGGAAAAGATATTTATGAATCATTAATAGAGGGAGGATCGAGCCAGACCTACTGAGGTTGCCCAATCACAGGGCATAACTCGTATAGGAAGGTGGAACCAAGCCTGTGACGTCACCCCATGGCCATTTTGGAAGTCTGTGTGGTGAGCCGCAATCATTACAGGCACTGAAAGCTCTAACGTTTGTATATTCTGTAAGTTTTTATAACCTAGTTTGGGTGCTAATTAAGTGATAATAGAGAGCACTGTGGTTTCTGCTTTCTTTTTTTATGTTATTTACATTCTTTGATGTCAGAGCAAATTGGAAGAGAAAGATTATTGTATATCGGAAACAAAAGAAGGAAAAGAGTAAATATGGAGAAAGCGTAACAAGAAAGTCATGAGCCATGTATGAGGTCCAACAAGGAGGTGAGCAGGTTTTTCACCTATGCAGTGGAGGTACACATGGCACACAAAGAGTGAAGAATCTTGAATCACTTGTTTGCACAGTGGTGTTTTGGTTATATCACAGTTATTGAAGGACTGGTTTCAAATGTTTTTGGACTGATTTCATCACTTTAATGTGCGTAATATATTTTGTTTTTCACTGGTTGTAGCGGTACACTATTTATGTGTGAATATCATTGAGCCAGACTAAATGCTAGTTTATGTACCTTTGTCAATGGGCAATGGGCTTGTGTTGATAGACACAAGCAGTATACTGCCAGATATATTCTGCTTGTGTTTGAGATCAATTTGAGATATTTCTGAGATCTTTTACATCTGGAAGTACCACCTAGCCTTTATTTAGTCAACACAGTGTGTAAAAATAAGACTTGTTGTCGTTATTATTAATGGAAAACTAATTATGAGGCCCAGCATTTTCCCCAAAAAATTGTGGCAACATTATTCACAGTTCACTTACAGAAGCATTCAACCTTCAAAATCATCCTGCTTTGAGCTTATTTTGCGTTCCTATTGACTTGTATAGGGAGGGCAGCTAGGCAATGAGTCTGACGGCAAACCCCAGTAAGTTGGTTGATGGCTAGGTACTACTGCATTTCTATGAATAAACACTTGTGTTCCAGATCACACTTGCTTTGTACCATTCTATACGGTTGTATTGTTTCTTTTGTTATTGTACCTCGTAAAATGTTGTCCCTGAACCCAATCGTGTTCCATGAAGGAAGCATGGCTATTTCACTTTAACTAACCCTACTATGCCATCACTCACAATCCTTATTAGCTCGGAAATATGAGATAGAGAGATTTGGGCTTTACACATTCTGATAGCCAGACCTCAATTTCCCCTTTTCTCCCACACTAAACGCACAGCTGCACAATCACAACAAACCGAGGAAAAAAAATCATTTTTGAATTACACATTTATCCTTCAGTTTTCCATCAGAAAAGGGGCAAATGAATACATGAATTAGCACCATTAGACACCCTCTTTTTAAATAATATTTTTAATTAGTCTTAGCAATAGACAATCCATTTATTGTGGTGATGCATTCATTGCTTTTTGCAGCATCGGAACAGGGATGTAATCCTAAATATGCAATTTATCCAACTTTTGCCTACAGTATAATTAAATCCTAATGGAAGAGAGGTGCAATTACGTATAAATACTATGCTAATGTGTATGAAATATGTGCAGCTACTGTATTTTTATTCAGAGTGTACAAGGCCCCAGCATTTGGTGCTATGCTCGTAATTTGCTGGAATAGGTCAATGGATTAGAATGCTGTCGTTTTTTTCTGTAATAAGCAAACAGATTTTAGACCATAAAGAAGCAGACATTGTTTGTCTACGTCATTATGGGGAAAAGAAAAGGGCATCTGTTCTGTGCGAAGTCTGAAACATGCTACAGATTTAATGACCTCAAGCAAAATACATTTCTCCAAGAGCAGGCTACAGTAACCTTTGATGTGCCTGGATCACTGGGAATTTAGTAAAGGTCTTCATTGCTGTTTTATTTTTGTTTCATAGGACAGTTCAGTGATGACAACAACATGTTCACACTGTGGTTCAATTCTGATCAGAATCTGAACGGCATGGGGTTTGCACTCTCTCTGTGTGTTATTGTGGCTTTTTCTAAAAGATCCCATTTCCTCCCATATTTCAAATACATTGCACTAGGTCAGGTATGGATTAATCATTAACCTCTTCCTGCTGGTGTAAAGCATATATGCGTCAGCACTGCTGGAGGGCCTTAACGTCAGCTGTACATATATATGTATCAACCGACTCCACTGTTCTGTGACCAAGCTATCACCATCAGCTCCAGGTCACCATTTCCAATTGAGAGCCAATGTGAGGGGCTCCTGATCACGTGAGCTTACAGCCAATCACAGTGATCACATGATCAAAAACTCCATCTTTTCCTCCTATCATTTAGAACCCATGAAAGAGCCAGCGGGAGCTAGCACAAGGGATTAAGCAAAATTAGCTGGTGCTTTTGGCACCAAGGGAAGCTAGACGCCACTAGTTTTTCCTCTAGTTATCTTGCCCATAAAAGATATGCGCATGCTGAAACAAAGTGCAATTATCCTTTTTGCCTATTTGGATTAAGCTAACTGATTCCACCCTCTCCCTTCACAGATGTATACTTACTGAGATCCAGCTGCTGCTGCAACCATTGTTGCATCTTGTTCCACAGGTACATTACAGTCGCCAAGACTTCTATGGGGCTTGTCCTCTTTTGTGTTTCTGGATGGAAAAAAAAAATATTCTTTTTAATTATCTTTTGTCAAAGAAATTATTTTCTTCATCATTTCTAAATAAAAGGTTTCAGGCAGTTGCTTGATTTTGATCTATACCCAATAAATAAAATGGAAAATGATGTATTTAATTGTGGGGCCTGATTCGGGGCTGACCTGGAAGAAAACTGAATAAGGTTCATAAATTTCCAAACTTTTATTTCACTTTCACCACCTATTGAGTTTGTCAGTCTTCTCAGTTCAGCAATGGAGGAGCCGAAGGGGTCACCATTGTTGGGCTGTGCTTAAGGCATAAATTGCCCTTAATCTGACCTTACACTGGGTTACAGTAGATCCAACCCCTAACTGAACATTTAGTTCAATAAACGATTTCCTTATTTTCTTCTTTTTGAAAAATACTGGTTTCACCTTTTTTTCCATCTGTTTTTTGCACCTCAGTGCTGCTGATCTCTTCCAATCTCTTTCAGTTTTTATTTTAATAAAAGATGCATATTAAAACATTTTGAACATTATTCCTGAAATGAGACTACAGTGTTAAAAGATTAAATGAGATTTTACTGATCGAGTCTACATTTGTTTTTTAATTGGCTTCTACCTAAGTTGGCTGTCATGAGTGATGCAATAGTGTGAAAGTAATAAGGACACTGAGTTATATACTCTGCACTATTATGAATGGTAAAGGCTATGAATATTGGTGGTATATACAGAAATATGTATATACATTTTATGTTTTAGAATATGTACCCTCTTTTCAGGTGTCGTCTCTTTGATCACCTAACAAGAGAGGTCCTTTCCATCATCTTCTTCCTACGCTGGTAGGGATTTGTGAATGATGCAGAGAATGACTCTAACATGATGAAGTCAATGATGTCCTGTGCATCACTGTACTGTGAGTGTAGGGCACCATGATGATGTATCCCAGGGGGTAAGTGCATGACTCTCTGGGTTCTTAGGAAGTTGGTTGAATGACACTATGGGGTTGATTTTATAAAACTGGAGAGTGCAAAATCTGGTGTAGCTGTGCATGGTAGCCAATCGGCTTCTAACTTCAGTTTGTTAGATTAACTTCCCTGGCGGTATTCCCGTGTGTAGCTCAGGGTTAATTATCAGTGCCAAAAGTGGTGACCCCAAGCTACACTCGGGATTACCCTGCAGCGTTGATCAGGGATTCCCAGTTTCACTTACCTTGTCCTGCGCTCCCGCGACGTGTCTTCCACAGCGTCCCCGGCCATCTCCTCTGGCCGATGCCAGCATCCGTCTTCCGGGTTCCGGTCCCTGCGAGCGTCGGGACGTACAGGGGCCGGAACAGGCGGGAAATTTTCAAATTTTAAAAAGTGACATTCACAAAATACACTAAATTCACATAGTAAAACATTACTGTATCAAACCATTTCACATACATTTTGTCCCGAGTGCTTTGTCCTGTGCCCTGCCTGCATTTTTACTGTTCTTTCTGCCTGGAAACTGAGAAAAGTCCATGGCGTCCAAAAAGCATCCCTTTATGTCAAAAGCGGTTTTAGACCAGCTAGAATACAGTGATAGTAAATCAGAACCACTTGCAGAATTGAGCGATATTGATTTGTGGGGAAATTCATCATCAGACACTGAAAATTATTTTGCGACTTTGCTCAGTGATGTGCAAACTTGGCGCTATATTTCAAATTTCAGTGTTTTTGGTTTGATTATATTATTGAATTAAATTTATTATTATATTATTATTTTTTATGATTATTTATTATATTATAATTTTATGATTTCGTGTTTAAAATGTTATCATACAAGGGATGTTTACTAGATTCTTGTTTGGACAGATTTTAGTGAGTTATTCCTAAAAATTACAGGCCTACAATAAAAAAACAACATATTTCCATGCAAAAAAATGTACCGCTTTGAGCACAGAAATATTGACATAATCATACCGTTAGGGAGGTTAAGCTGATTGGTTTCTGTGCATAGCTGCACCAGATTTTGCACTCTCCAGTTTTAGTAAATCAACCCCTGAGTGTCATTTAACCCAGGAGACAAGCGGCAGCAGCAGGATGGAGCTGAGCTTTTTTGGGGATCTCATCAGATGGCAGTGGAGTATTGCAAAGCTTCATATTTTATTTTATTTTATGCTGATTTTTTGAACTGGAGTTAGGCTTTGACTAGCAGCTATCTCCTACTTCCACATACATATAAGTGCATTTAGTTACAGTTTGAATCTTCTTAGGGTCTCCTTTGCATAAATGAACCAGTATTTTGGTTTATTGGCCGTTGAATTGACCCTATTTTTAGCCTTTTCCTTTGTGCTGTTGGTTCTCCATCTCTAAGCAGCATAAGGCACAGGAGTTAACAGCAGCATTCTGATAGTGTATTATATTTCCCATTAGGCTTTGCTGCACAAATGTTTACCATAAATCAGGATGAAATATGCATTGGAGAAACAAGTGCATATAGAGCTGGAAAATACCATTAATTGTTTTTACTGCTAACCACTAGGTCTGACCTCTCTGACTCGATATTTAATCTACAAAAATAAGCAATTGCACTCATTTATTTCATACATCCCTTCCATGCGCTCATAAGATATATCAGCGGTCTTTTAATTATCCTGCAAATGATTCTATTAAGCATTCTCCTTGCATATTAAGTGGAGGAGACATTGTTTGCCGCATTCTCTCACCGCCTGCGAGTGGAATGTGGGTAGACATAGAGAAATCAAATTATTTCCCTAAATGAAAACAACCTGTGCAGAAGAAGCCATTTGGAATAATGACAGGCAGACTGACAAGAATGACCCGTTCCCTCGTATCCCGCCATTATTCTGCAACTTGAAATGTGACAGAGATATGTCATGTAAAAACAAGCTGAGAGACCATTACAGTAAATAGAAGAAATCGGCAGATATTTTTATATGGAACAGAAAGTGTGCTTTTATAATGGTTATCACAGCTAGCGTAATGCTGTTACAGCCCGTACTTCACTCCGCGCAGCAGACATTATAACGAAGTCTGTCGGAATGGAGTGACTAGCTGTCTGGCTTGGAAAACAGCTTATTAAATCCTTACCAGTGGCCCGGTAATAAATTATACCTTTGTTACTGGAAATGATGATGCTTAGCCAAGAATGGCTCCAGTGAAAGAGGAGCAAGGATAAAATACTTACCTAAATGCTAACTGTTCCAGATTTCCAGGGCGTCCCCAGGTTTTAAAAGAGATTTACAGTTCTGTTTAGTTGGCCTTGTTATCCACATGCCCCTGCCATACTGCACATGCAGGAAGCTGGCACTATTCTTTCCTGTTAAGCTTGACGTTTCTAGTGTCTCCATCCTCAAAAATGAAAGTCTATCTCTTAGCAAAGCTTTTCTTTTTGGCTTTGGATAGAGTAAGGAAGATTTAAACCCCTGCCACTTTTTTTAACTATTGGTCTTGGTGTTAGTGAGCACCCAGGACTGAGGGTGACTCTTCTAAGTAGGGACAAAGACAGCCATAAAGAACTTGACATGAAGTCTAGTGTGACCTCTCTAGCATTAAGAATAATAGCCACTAGCCCAAACTTTTCTTGTTATTTTTGGATACAGTTGGGTAGGTGCAAAACTCAAGATATAATTTTTTCATTTTTTAAATATTATTGGTCCTAGTGAGCACCCAGGAATGAGGGGGATTATCTTAAGTAGGAACACAGGCAGTAATAAAAATTTGACAGGAAATGTAGTGTCACCTCTCTAGCACAGAGAATGAAAGTCTACCACTGTCCCCATTTTTTTTTTTTTTAGCTTTGGATAGAGTAGGGAAGGTTTAAAACCACTGACAATTCATTTTCATTTTTTTATTTTATATATATATATATATATATATATATTGGTCTTGGGGTCAGTGAACACCCAAAGTGACTTTTCAGAGTACGAAAACAGAGAGCCATAAAAATTGACAGGAAACCTAGTGTCACCACTCTAGCATGGAGAATGAAAGTCTATCTCCAGCCTAGACTTTTCTTCCTAGCTTTGGAGGTTTTAAACCTCAAGCCCTTGGCTCCTTTCGCATGAATGGTCCAATCCAGTCCTCCTGTCTGTTTTTCAGGCAGACCTGATCAGACCCTTTATTCTCCTCTACTATGTCTATTTATATCCGCCTACTTCCAATCCAGCAAAAACAAAATGAAGTTGATCTGGTCCCCTCCATCTGGGCAGATCAGATCAGTGGGCAGCCAGGTATAAAGGGACAGGCAGTCAATTTACATCTGACTGCCCATAGAGCAGAGTGGACTGTGTCTGTGTCCGCTCTGCATAAGCGTCTGTCATCCGCTCACCTCAGCAGCGGATCAGCGGACAAATACCCTGCTGGGAAAAATGGATCCAGCCCATGTGAAAGGGGCCAAACTCTTCTTTGGATAATGTAGAAAAGATTTGACAGTTTTTTTAAATTTATTTTTTTATTATTATTATTGGTCTTGAGGTCAGTGAGCACTAAGCCTAAGGATTGGGTATTACTCTTCTAAGCAGGGACACAGACCACAATAAAAATTTGCCAGGAAATCTAAGTGGCCTATTAAGAATATTTCAAACAAAATTCATACAGATTTCACCCAGGATTTGCAAATTTTTTACAGTTGAATTCAATTAGACACCATGGGGTTGATTTACTAAGGCCAGAGAGTGCAAAATCTGGTGCAGCTCTGCATAGAAATCGATCAGTTTCCAGGGTTTTTTTGTCAAAGCTCATTTGCACAAGCCAAAGATAAAAGCTGATTGGCTACCATGCACAGCTGCACCAGGTTATGCACTCTCCAGTTTTAGTAAATCAACCCCAATGTGTTAATCTTGGGTGAAATCATTTAAAAATGGACCTAAATGTTTCTCTCGCTATCCAAAAAAAATTACATCCAAAGCTTAAAAGAATAAAAAAATACTCAAATGAATTATTAGTATCCCTTCTATCCAATCAGCAGCCATCTGACATCAGAAACTGTAAATCAGGTTGTCACCTGCCTAGCTATGCACAGGTTTATGTATCTCAAGACTGGCTAAAAAACACAATTTTAGAGCCTTTGTCAGGAGAAACAATTCACTTTTATATATTCCAACTGTGTTTCAGCCGTCTTCTTAGAATTTAGTTATAATTTTTTCAGGTTTTGAAAATGTCAACTATTGTTTTTGGCATAGTAATATTGGTGTGTTAGCATGTGAGACCCTGGCACAGTTAAATTGTACACGAGTACATTTCCACTGTAAATATATATTTGGCTCTGATATTTTTGGGCATATGATGTTTCAGCGTCCCTACAATCATACCCAAAAGTTAAAAACTTTAGTGTATTTCCACCTTTGCAGCCAAACTGAAATCTCACCTACTTTTTATTTGTTACATGTTCCCATTCACATAGCATTACTTAAAAAATATCAAACAATTGCAGTTTATGTCTTTATTTGTGAAATAATCTTACTTACTTTTATACTTGATTGTTAGAAAAAAAAGTGAAATAATTTACAGGTTGCATGCAAGTTTTAATGCGTTGTTTAACACTTTGCATAATTAAATAGCACATTTTCTAAAGATCTATAAATCCAACCAAAACCTGATGAAGAGGAAAAAGGGGACACATGAAATTGGTTCCAAAAGGAAAATATTAAAAAGATTATAGTCAGTATAGTTTTTAATGTGTAACCCAACCATTAAAATCTCATATGAACTTTATTTCAAATGTTTTTTATTGAAAGATTTTGATACAATACAAAATAATATATATCAGTGCGGTTCACAATTGGGTACATACATACTTATATGAAAAAGAAAATCCCCCACCAATTGGCTGGGGGTATATGAACAAATATCGAGTGTTTCAAAAGGTAATGTTATTTTAGTGTGAACCCATTAGGTGTGAAACGTTGTATAAGGTGGAACAGGATAGGGGAGGGAGAGAGGGGGGGAGAAAGGGGGACACCAGTCTAGAACATAGGGTCGTAGTATTGTTCATTTATGAATATATTATCATCTTATAGAGCAGTTGGGGTTTTGTAGCCATAGAGACCATTGTTTATTGAATTTGTGATGGGAAGAATTATTAAGGGCCGACCTTCTTTCCATGTCGCATTGGAAATTCAAGTCCGCTATAAGGGCAGTGAGAGAAGGGGTTTTGGAAGAATTCCATAGTTTAGTGATGTTAAGTTTTGCAGCTGCTAACATGTGGATAATGATGGTACGGGATATGTTATTGAATTTGTTGATTCCTATATGGAGGAGAGCGAGAGCTGGATTTGGAGCCACTTGGGCTCCAACAACTGTTAAGATCATTTGGAAGATACTATTCCAGTACGATCTTAGAGATTTGCAGGTCCAAAGTATGTGTAGGGTTGATCCTGTTTCTCCGCATTGTCTCCAGCAAGCCGATGAGGGGTGAGGGTAAAATAAAGAGAGTTTGACAGGTGTAAAGTACCACTGGTGTAAAATTTTCATGTACGATTCCCAGTGGGAGCTACATCTAGATGCTCTGTGTGTAATGTTAAAGGTTCTTTCCCATGTGTGGGATTGTATTGGTTGTGAGAGCAGTTTCTCCCAGTTAGATAAGGAGGTGGATTGTAGGGTAAACAGTGATCTGGTTATAAGCGTGTTAAAGGTCAATATCCCTTTCTTAGGATATTGCGGTTTATTAAGAAAGAGGTATGCGGTTGTAGGAACCTTCAAAAGATGTGGAATATTCATCTCTTGTAAGAAGTGAGCTATCCTCAAGTATGTGAAGATTTCACTATCAGGAAGGTGAAACCTCTGTTGGATGGTCGGGAAGGAGTCTAGTTTGTGGTTTGTATAGAGGTCTTGTATACAGGATATATCTTGATTTTCCCAATGTAGGAGGTTCAAAGAAGGGGTAAGAAAGTGTAGTATGGTGATCAAGGTAGGAATTGCTTTTGACTCTGGAGAGTTAGATAGTAAGAGGTCATACCAATCTTGTGTGCAGGCCCTGATGCAAGGGTGTTTGGGTAGATTTCTGAATTGAGAAGTTTGTGGTAGGAATAGAATGTCACGTAGTGTTGGCAGAAGGTGAGGGAGAGTTTCCATAGTGGTCCACGTTTTTTCGATAGTAGAGTTGGTCTATAAGTACGGCATTATAGTACGATTTTAAGTGCAGGAGACCTGCCCCTCCTCTAGAGGTTGGGCTTAAAGAAGGTTTGTCGTACATCTGGGTTTCTTTGAGTTCCAGAGGAATTTGGCAAGTAATGCTTGTAGTTTGGAGAAGAAAGCATTGGGGACGGGTATGGGGAGTGTGCAAAAATGTAAAGGATTTTAGGCAGTATGCACATTTTTAGAGCAGCTACTCTTCCCAGTTTTGATAATGTGGATGTGCGTAGGTTTTTAAGTTCTTGAGGGATGGATTCGAGTAGTCGCTTATGATTTAAGGTGTAAAGTTGGTCTGTCGAGGTGGTAAGTTTAATTCCCAGGTAAGGGATGCTGTGGTGTTCCCAGGAGAAGGGAAAGCATTTGAGGAGTATATTCTGGAGCTTAGTAGGTATATTAAGGTTTAAGATAGAGGATTTGGGCGCATTGAGTTTGTAGTATGATACCTCTGAGTATTCTTGAAGATGTGTCTGGATCGCTTGGAGTGATTTACGTGGATTGGTAATCATTAGTATGATGTCATCTGCAAATAGGCTAATTTTGTGTTCTCTTTTGAGATGGGAGATTCCTGTGAATGCTGGGTCCTCTCTGAGTTTTGAGGCTAGTGGTTCAATGAGTAGGGTGAAGATAATGGGGGATAGGGGACAACCTTGTCTGGTACCGTTGGAAATGTTGAAAATCTGTGATAGCATACCATTGGTTAGCACTTTCGCTGAGGGGTTAGAATAGAGGGCAAGAATTGCCGATAGCATCCAGTCTGTGATTCCAAACTTTTGAAGTGTGAGTGTCATAAAGTGGCAATGTATTCGGTCAAATGCTTTCTCAGCGTCAAGGGATGAAAGTAAGGAGGGTCATTTAGCGGTCTAATGTGTGTGAGAGAGATGAGTCTTCTTGTTGCATCTGGAGCGTGGCGACCAGGAACAAATCCTACTTGGTCTGGGTGGATTAGTGTAGGTAGGTGGGGAAGCAATCTTCAGGCAACTAATTTAGCGTATAGTTTTATATCTGTATTTAGTAGTGAAATCGGTCTGTAATTCTGGACAAGTTGGGGGTCTTTGCCGGGTTTTGGGATAGTTGTGATTATGGATTGCAGCATTTCATTAGGGAATGTACCTGTAGAAGCGGCATGGTTAAAGAAGGCGGTTAGGTGTGGCATAAGGTTAGGGGCAAATGTTTTATAAAATTCGTTGGTAAAGCCATCAATCCCTGGAGATTTGTTCAGGGGTAAGGTTTTTATAGTGTTCTCTATTTCCATGGGAGAGAATGGGATAGATATAGAGGTGAGTTGTGATGGAGTAAGATGGGGTAGACTAGTGGTAGTTAAGAAGTTTTGTATGGACAATGTCATTGGTTGGTGTGTATCTGGATCATCTTTGATATTGTACAGGGTTTGGTAGTAAGTTGCAAAGGCGTCAGCTATGTCTTTAGGGTTTGTAAGCGAAGTACGGGTATTTATGTGTAAAATTGAGGAGACTTTAGATTTGAGGCGTCTTTGTTTGATTATTTTTGTTAGAAGTGAGTAAAAGGGTTCGGAGCTGGTTTCTGTCTTAGGTGAGGGATGCAGATGTGGAGGCGTTGGGGTTTTGTTTGTTAATTTCTTCGTTTAGTTTTATGGAAACTAGAAGTTGGTCGATTTGTTGAGATCTGTGTTTATTGATTCGGGAGTTGAGTTGTATGAGAATACCTTGCATGTAAGCTTTGTAAGCGGGCCAAAGTGTGGTTATAGAGATATCAGGTGTAGTATTCAGGTAAAAAAATAAGTTATGAGCTTCTAATAAATGTTTTTGATTCTCTGGATTCTTTAATATGGTAGAATTCAGTCTCCATATGGGGGGTAGTGCTGAGCGTTGAGAGTCGTCCAGGATTATGTTTGGAGCGTGGTCTGACCATGTGATGGTGCCAATGTTGGATGACGTTACGTGTTGTAGAGTCCATTTATCTGTAATAAAGAAATTGATTCTGGAGTAGGACAGGTGGGAAGGAGAGTAGTAGGTGTAGTCTTTTTCGGTGCTGTGTTGACATCTCCAGATATCATAAAGGTCATGATCATGCAGGAAACGATTGAAATTCTGTTTGGGGGATCTTTTGTTGGAGGACGAGTCTAGGAGTGGGTTGCCGATGACATTGAAGTCTCCACCGATGACAAGTCTGCCTTGCTTTTGGGAAGAGATAATGGTGTGGAGTTTACGATGGAATTGGATCTGATTGTTGTTTGGACCGTAAACATTCACTAGAGTGTGGAGGGTATCGTTAAGTTTGCAGATCAGGATATGATAGCGACCTTGAGGGTCAGCTAATTCTGAAACATGACTGAATTGTATAGTGTCCTTTATAGCTGTAAGAACGCCATTACGTTTCTTAGGATTGGTGGCCATATAAATGTGGGAGAATCGATGTAGTTGTAGTCTGGGAGTCTTGGATGTTGCAAAATGTGTTTCCTGTATGAAAAGAATGTCCTCATGAGATGTCTGAATTTCCTTTTGGAGCATCGATCTTTTAAAAGGGGAGTTTAGGTCACAAACATTTAGAGATGTTATGTTAATCATAATGTAGATCCTTGGTACGGTTTATGGGGTAGTCGGGTTGGTGTTTAAGGCGTTGATTCAGGTTGGACGGATACAGTTGCGAGGAGGAGAATTGTATGGTCTAGGCAGTGCGGAAATGGCTCGGTCTGAGATTCAGAAGCCTTGTTCCATGTTCATTTGGAAGACTTAGTTGAGCTGGTGAGGTGTTTGGTTGACTGGTGATGCAGGAAGGGAGGGATGCAGACAGGGATAAAAAAGGCTTGCAAAAAATGCAAGAAACTTGAGTAGCTTGGTACGCTACTTCAAAACTGGGGGGTGTGAACAAGCATTGACCATAGATGAGGTCATGCCAAACAATGTTCTGTAACAAGAGAATTTTCTAATTGAGCCGATCTCCAGATCTCAGCAGGATGGGATAAAGTGGAGTAGAGCGTCAGAGGTGTGGAATTTAAAGTGGATTAAATGTATACTATGTCAGAGTTATTCTGCTTCCATTTGATGCGTATTAGCAGAGGTGGATTGTTGGGGGTCCACAGGTATTATGTTCCATGTCTTCAATAAGTCTATGCCCGCTTCTAGGTTTCTAATTGTGTAGATTCTTCTCTGGTGTCTGACAGTTATTTTTGTGGGGAAGCCCCATTGGTAAGCAATGCCACGGTTCCGTAAGGCTTTGGTGATGGTAACCAATTTTTTACGGTTAAGGAGCATAGCTTTTGATAGGTCTGTGTATAATTTGATGTTTGCATGTGATGCCGGGAGTGGAGGGGGGTTTCTGGCTGCTGCCATTATCTTCTCCTTTATGTGGTAAAAATGAATACACGCCAAAACATCTCTAGGCATTGATGCTGACAGGAAAGACGGTTTGGGTATTCTATGAGCGCGGTCTATGGCGAGCTCTACATCTGAGAGAGACGGAATAAGGAGTTTTGTATATTGTTGGATGTAGGGTAGCAGTGCCTCGTTGGTGATATTTTCAGGAATACCCCTAAATTTTATGTTGTTGCGTGTGGAACGATCCTCCAGGTCCGCTAGTTTCAAATTAATTTGTTCGATGCCAGAAGTGTGGTCAGCATGTGCGTCAATCAAGTCATTGTGGGCTGTTATTATTTCCCCCATCTTTGTCTCAATATGGCGTAATCTGTGGTCCTGTTTTTGAATCACAGTAGTGATTTGGGCAAGTGATGATAGGTCGCTGTGTAGCGTCTGCCTGAGTGAGAGGAGCATGTTTTCCATGCAGATTTCAGAGATAGGTTGGTCAGACACAGGGAACGATTCTATCACTGGAAAATCATTGGCATGTTGAGGGGATGGATGGATGAGGGTTTGGTAGGTGGCTGCTGTGTCTGTGTCCAGGCGTGGTCTGGATTTAGCTGGGCTACTTGTTGCGGGGCAAAGGGGAAGAGATGACTCACCAGGGTCCCCTGGGTAGAGCGGGTACTGCAGCCTGGGATCTGTCTGCTGGCTCCTGTCATCCTCCTCATGTCTGCCTGCTCCGTTCAGACAGCTGGCGCCATCTTGGATCCCTGCCTGAACAGCAGGGAAGAAATGTGTACGTTTTCCTGGCTGTCCCGGGGTTTTTCGATGGCGGGGCATTGCTCGGGAGGGTTGTGCACCTCTGCCCTTGCTCACTGTGTGGTTTAAATCCCCTGGGGCCGGGGTGTGCCGTGTCGGGTCTGGTGGATGGACGGTATTCACTGCACGTCCATTCAGGAGCTGGCCACGCATGCGCCCCCTCATATGAACTTTAATATGTCAATGTAGCTTCAAAGGTCATTTTCAAAAGTTTACATCTATAGCTTTCTTTAACCACTTTCATACTCAACACTTTCACCTCCTTCTAGTCCAGGCCAATTTTCCACTTCCAGCGCTGTCTCAGTTTGCATGCTAATTACTCAGTCATGTAACACTGTACCCAAATTAAAGTTTTAGAATTGTTCTTTAGACTGAGCTTTTTCTGGTGGTATTTAATCACCACTGAGTTTTTAAAAAAAAAATTTTTGGTATATAAATGAAAAAATACCGAACATTAAAAAATAAAAACACTTTTATTCTTTCTTTTTTTTTACGTTTAGGCCAAAATGTATTCTGATACATTTCTTTGGTAAAAATAACCCAATTCAGTTTATAATATTTAGTCTGTGTGAAAGTTATAGAGTCTACAAACTATGGTATATATTTTTAAAAGTTGATCAGTCCAGATATACTGATGGACTCAATTTTTGAGGCTCTAAAATTCCAGGACTATACTTTTCAAAAAGGGATCATTTGGGGATATTTGTAGACAGTCCAGGGTATTTATAAAGGGGCATGGAGAGTTTTTTGAAGTTGTAATTTTTTGTTACAATTTTTTGGAAAATGAAAAATATTTTTTTTTCACAATTGTTTTTTTTTTACATACTGTCACCAGTGCAGTACAGTGTCATCATATGACTGATGTGGCGGTGATTAGAAAAACTGACTAGTGACAGTATGTAATATAAAAAAATGTTTTTTCAATTTTTTTAAAGATTTTTTTCTCTTTTTTTTATACAATTTTTTTACATGCTGTCACCAGAGCAGTGTAGTGTTACCACAGTGACTACTCTGGGGAGGTGATCAGGGTTTTTTGTGTAAGAGCTTATAATAGTGATGATCACTGTTTTATGCAATCATTTTGGCATCTATTCATTCACAGCCATTCAGTGAGTAGTGTTGTGATTAGCTGTGATTGGCAAAGGTCTGTATTCTTTCTTGGATACACAGAATATAACTTGTTACTAACATTTATAAGTAAAGTTGATCCAGGGAATATCCAAATGCCTCTCGGGGAGGTCAGGAAGGAATTTTTTTCCCCTGCAGGAGCAAATTGAGTCATGCTTTGCTGTTTTTTTTTGCCTTCCTCTGGATTAACTGTGGGTGTAGGATTTTTTTTATGGTTGAACTGGATGGATTTTGTCTTTTTTAAGCCAGACTAACCAGAGTAACTACATAACTATATATGTAACTATGTAACTATGTTTCATGGTACAGATGAGTTGTGATTGGTCCTGTGTGTACCATGTGTTCACTATGACCAATCCCAAAGCTCATCACAAAAGTACACAAAGAATGGCTATAAATTAAATTTTTTTACACATTCATTGTGTACAAATGTCATGTGATTGTTTATTAGTCACAGTGGTCACATGGTATACCGATCTGTCATCCGCTGTGTCCTGTGGACACGGGGTGACAGATCACCTACAACGCAGCCACTAGGGTGCGTGACACAAAGAATGTCATATGATGTCCTCCTGTAGCTAGGAAGCTCCCACTTGGCCATCAATTGACAGTAGGCTGAGCAGGAAGTAGTTAAAATAATACCTGGAAACTAAAGGATGGTACGCCCTTATTGGTCCATCATTGTTTGAAAGGGGGTAAGTTACAATCTTTTGAAAGCTTGACAAAAGTAACAAAGGCAGAAGCTATGACAAAATGGACGTATTGTCAAATACATAGTTACATTTACGCTACAACGCACAAACATTAATTCCTACGTCCTTTAACACCTTTTGAGTCTACCTGCCTTAAGGGAAATTCCATCAAAAAACCCATCTCACTAACATATTCATGGCTTCAATCTACGCAAAATACGAACCCAGTCAGATTCAGGACACATTGGGAATCTGCTTTTAATACTACATTCACAGATGATCAATGGAAACAAGCATGTGTCTTTACACATAATTGCTCTATTGGTACTCGGTTCCAGGAGACATCTCACAAGCTTTTTTCACAATGGTACGCAACACCCGATAAACTGAAGCAATGGTTCTCACAGTCTTTTGATATCTGTTGGCGATGTAACCAAGCGAAAGTGTCTTTAGTACACATATGGTGGGATTGCCCCTTGATAGTAACCTTTTGGCAGAAGATCCAAAAACTTATCATACACATTACCAATACTAAGATTAAACTGACTCCACTCTGCTGTCTATTTCATATTTTTTTTTCATATTTCATTGCTCCATGAAGATATATAAACAATCTTTTATGAGATTATTTTTGATTGCAAAAAAATCTTTAATTCTCAGACTCTGGAATACTCCTTCCATCAAAGAATGGATCCATATAATAGAAGATCTTTATGACATGGAGGAATTTGGTAGCAATAGCAAATTAATCCACAGTCAAATTCCAGAAAATTTGGTCTACTTGGACCATCTTTCACTACTCCACAGACTATGAGAATATAGTTAAATAAGCTCAGACTGTAATTAAGTTGGACAACTTGAAGCTAAATCAATCCTCCCACCACGAACACACATTCACCAAATCACAGAACTTTCTTCTACTGAACTTTCATTCTTCTCTTGTTTTCAAGCCTATCCTACCTTTCTTTATTATTTAGATTATTACAACAGCTGATTATTTTATTTATGGTTATTGAAGATATCAAACGACCTAATTTGAATTAATACATGCTAATATATTTGAAAGTTGACACACAGGTCCTTAGGGACCCCGATTGAGTCAATTATGGGCATTTATATACTATACAAGAAGTTAGCCTCTTTAATATGTCTAGATTATGTGTTGCTGTTTAAATTGTTATTGGTATTGTAATAATTCCTGACCTAGGATGTGGGTAAACATACTCTTAGTATAACTATTGCATGTATAGATAAAATGGTTTTATAGATAAGCTATAAGCAACTTTCTCTGCTTCTAGGTAATGTTGACATTTGTTATCTAATAATTGTTTGGAGGATGTCATTTACTAACTTACCTAAATCTGTAAGTGTATTACAGAACTGTTGAATGTTTTTTGACTATGACTTAAAAACCTCAATAAAAATTTATTGACAAAAAAAAAATAACTGGGGATCCTGCCATTTTAAATAAAAGTCTTGGTTTATTACTTTTTTTTATCCTTTGCTGCATTTCAACCAATGGTCTATACCAGCCTTTCTTAAAATAGAACTAGAGGCAAAACTTTTTTTTTTTTCATTTTGGATAGCATAAGGGAGGGTTTTAACCTCTGTCAGTTTATTTTTTGCTACCTGTGTCTCATTTGGAAGATTTACCTTCACTTCCTGTCCCATAGCTAAAGCAGGAAGTGAGAGAAAATCCCTGCAAATTACCGTATTTTTTGCTCCATAAGATGCACCTGTCCATAAGACGCGCCTAGGTTTTAGAGGAGAAAAACAAGAAAAAAAATATTCTGAACCAATGGACTGCAGACACAGTACAGGAGATGACCAGAGACTGCGGACACAGTACAGGAGATGACCAGAGACTGCGGACATAGTACAGGAGATGACCAGAGACTGCGGACACAGTACAGGAGATGACCAGAGACTGCAGACACAGTACAGGAGATGACCAGAGACTGCGGACACAGTACAGGAGATGACCAGAGACTGCGGACACAGTACAGGAGATGACCAGAGACTGCGGACACAGTACAGGAGATGACCAGAGACTGCGGACACAGTACAGGAGTTGACCAGAGACTGCGGACACAGTACAGGAGATGACCAGAGACTGCGGACACAGTACAGGAGATGACCAGAGACTGCGGACACAGTACAGGGGATGACCAGAGACTGTGGACATAGTACAGGGGATGACCAGAGACTGTGGACATAGTACAGGGGATGACCAGAGACTGTGGACATACTACAGGAGATGACCAGAGACTGCGGACATACTACAGGAGATGACCAGAGACTGTGGACACAGTACAGGAGATGACCAGAGACTGCGGACACAGTACAGGAGATGACCAGAGACTGCGGACACAGTACAGGAGTTGACCAGAGACTGCGGACACAGTACAGGAGATGACCAGAGACTGCGGACACAGTACAGGAGATGACCAGAGACTGCGGACACAGTACAGGGGATGACCAGAGACTGTGGACATAGTACAGGGGATGACCAGAGACTGTGGACATAGTACAGGGGATGACCAGAGACTGTGGACATACTACAGGAGATGACCAGAGACTGTGGACATACTACAGGAGATGACCAGAGACTGCGGACATACTACAGGAGATGACCAGAGACTGCGGACACAGTACAGGAGATGACCAGAGACTGCAGACACAGTACAGGAGATGACCAGAGACTGCGGACATAGTACAGGGAATGACCAGAGACTGTGGACATAGTACAGATGGCCAGAGACTGCAGACAGTGCAGGGGATGACCAGAGACTGCGGACACAGTACAGGAGATGACCAGAGACTGCGGACACAGTACAGGAGATGACCAGAGACTGCGGACACAGTACAGGAGTTGACCAGAGACTGCGGACACAGTACAGGAGATGACCAGAGACTGCGGACACAGTACAGGGGATGACCAGAGACTGCAGACAGTAAAGGAGATGACCAGAGACTGCGGACCTTTGGGGAGGGGGAGCGGGTACTTGAATTTGACAGGTACCCGCTCCCACTTCCGCAGAGCAGAGTTGTCCTTCCTTCTTCCCGCGCCTGCTTGTGACAGCCGGGTGCCCACTGCGCATGCGCGAGAAGCGCTGCACTTTGTGAATGGTTCAGAGCCTTCTGGGAACTGTCATGTGTCCCAGAAGATGCCAGACCATTCACAAAGCACAGCGCTTCTCGCACATGCGCAGTGGGCACCCGGCTGTCACAGAAGCCAGAGCGGGAAGACTGCAGCGCTGGAGCAAAGAATAGGTAAGGTCCTGCAGAAGAGAAAAGCTGAGCGGCCACCCCAATATTCTGACATGGTGGTGGCAGAAATACTGGACCGGCCGCTTTACAGTTGCAAGAAAAAGTATGTGAAACCCTTGGGATTACGTGGAGTTTTGCATGAATTGGGCATAAAATGTGCTCTGAACGTCATGTAAGTCACAACAATAGAAGAACACAGTCTTCTGAACATAATACTACACAAACATTAGATGTTGCCATGGTTTAATTGCACATAACATGTAAACATTCACAGTGCAGGGAGGAAAAAGTATGTGAACCTTTGGACTTAATAACTGGTTGACCCTCCTTTGGCAGCAATAACCTCAACCAAACGTTTCCTGTAGTTGCAGATCAGACCTGCACAACGATCTGGAGTAATTTTGGACCACTCCTCTTCACAAAACTGTTTCAGTGTAGCAATATTCTTGGGATGTCTTGTGTGAATCGCTCTCTTAAGGTCATGCCACAGCATTTCAATCCGGTTGAGGTCAGAACTCTGACTGGGCCACTCCAGAAGGCGTATTCTGTGCTGTTGCAGCCATTGTTTTGTTGAATTACTTGTATGCTTTGGGTCATTGTCCTGTTGCATCACCCATCCTCTACGGAGCTTCAGTTGGCGGACAGATGGTCGTACGTTTTCCTGCAAAATGTCTTGATAAACTCTGGAATTCATTTTCCCATCAATGACAACAATCCATCCAGGCCCTGAGGCAGCAAAGCAGCCCCAAACCATGATGCTCCCTCCACCATGTTTTACAGTGGGGATGAGGTTTTCATGTTGGTGTGCTGTGCCTTTTTTTTCTCCACACATAGTGTTGTGTGTTCTTCCCAAACAACTCAATCTTGGTTTCATCTGTCCACAGTATATTTTGCCAGTAGTGCTGTGGAACATCCAGGTGCTCTTTTGCAAACTTCAAACGTGCTGCAATATTCTCTTTGGACAGCAATGGCTTCCTCCGTGGTGTCCTCACATGTACTCCATTCTTGTTTAATGTTTTCCTTATTGTAGATGTGTCAACAAAAATGTTAGCATGTGCCAGAGATTTCTGTAGGTCTTTAGCTGACACTCTGGGATTCTTCTTTACCTCATGCAGCATTCTGCGCTGTGCTCTTGCAGTCATTTTTACAGGACGACCATGCCTAGGGAGAGTAGCAACAGTGCTAAACTTTCTCCATTTGTAGACAGTCTGTCTTACCGTGGACACATGAACATCAAGGCTTTTGGAGATAATTTTGTAACCCTTTCCAGCTTCATGCAAGTCAACAATTCTTGATCGTAGGTCTTCTGAGAGCTCTTTTCTGCGAGGCATGGTTCACATTAGACAGTGCTTCTTGAAACCAGTAAACCCAAAACAGGTGTGTGTTTTTTAAGGGCAGGACAGCTGTCAGCAACACATCCAATATCATCACACTGACTGGAGTCAAGGTTGGCTCACTCCTGGCTCGAATTAGCTCTGGGAGAAGTCATTAAGCTAGGGCCTCACATACTTTTTCCTCCCTGCACTGTGAATGTTTACATGTTATGTGCAATTAAACCATGGCAACATCTAATGTTTGTGTAGTATTATGTTCAGCAGACTGTGTTCTTCTATTGTTGTGACTTAGATGACGTTCAGAGCACATTTTATGCCCAATTCATGCAAAACTCCACGTAATCCTAAGGGGTTCACATACTTTTTCTTGCAACTGTATATTCGCTCAATAAGACGCACTGACATTTTCCTCCCTTTTTTGGAGCCAAAAATACGGTAAGGGTATTCCTTGAAGACCCCCAGGTCACCAGAACTAATGTCCTCATTGAAAATGTCCCTGCTATTACTTTTATGGGGACAACCCAAAATTTGGGGTTCCTTTTACTTTCACTTTCAATGATAGTGATAAACAGCACAAATAGAGAGGGTGAATCTCTTCATCAGGAGCACAGACTGCAATAAAAACCTGATAGGTGTTCTAATCCATCTTCACTCTATCCAAGACCAACAAAAAAAAAGATTTGCCTTTAGTTATACTTTAACCTTTTTAACATAGAGGGACCCTTAAAATAACTTTTCAGGCTCAAGGAACCTCTGCTAGTAATTATTATTAGCTACAACTCAAGATATATTAGTATGCAGGCAACTGGAAAGAATGATCTTAACATTTGTGGTTTTTGGGAAGAATCCCCCCTTACAGATAAAAAAATAAATAAATAATTGGTGTCAGTGGTTAGTTACTGAGAGGCAGATGGTACCATTAGCAACCTTTGGAGGAACCCTATGGTTCTATGGAACCCTGGTTGAGAAAGGCTGTTCTATACTATATGATGCTCTAGTAATGGCATATCAGAGATTGCTTATGCATATTCCTTTAAGTTTTTATTTTATAAAAGTTACCTTTTTAGCATGTGCAACCTTTCAAACTCCATAATCTCCTCTCAAATCCGCGTGCCACATCCAGGACCTTTGTTCATTAGGAAGAATGATAGTTTTTGTTTTTCTGTGATGCCATTGTTTGTTTTTTAACATGTCTATGAAAACGCTTTTGAACAGGACACATTTGTAAACAACAAACAAACAGGAGCTAGAAAAACAACCAGCGGCCTCTCTGTAGCAGTCACATTTTCTAAGTATAGATTGCAGCAATTTGCTTTCAAACTCCTCATTTTCACAATCTGACACGTTCATTAACCCCAGCTAGAAAAATTATTTTGCTGCATGGATTTTCCACCGATCAATATATTAGTCATTTGGGCACGTATCATCAAGGCCAACCGCTGAGGTCCGTATCTCTGTCCAACGGGCTGATATGGAAGAATGTCAAGTATGGTCTGCTGAGTGCTGCGGGTCAGCAACCCTTGCGGGCTCGTCCCTGCTGCATTTTAATTAGTTTGCTCTTAATGACATTCTTAAATGATGGCGTTTAAAGGCAACGCACTATTTAGGGACACGGCACCGGAATTGTAATTAGGTAAATACTTAGTCATGTCATCATTAAACTGGCAGCACTGCTTTGTGTGTGTGTGTGTGCGCGCACGCTGTGTGTGTTTTAATTTTTGTTATTTTTATATCTGCCTGTTTAAGGCGTTTCTCAAAGTCTGATATATAAAAACAAAAAAAAACTATAAACTATATTTTGATGGGATAAATTATTTCAAATAATTAATACTGCAAATATTAATTAAAAGTAAATTAATACAATTAATAGTATTTTCAAATATTCACAAAATAACTTGTTTATAATAGATAAAAAATTACCCTTGCAGTGCTCCCCTCCCTCGGCAGTTGCATGATATTAGACAGCATCCTGTCAGAAGCTTTGGATAATCTTGCCTTGTACTGTCTGGCACCGTGGAGCTCCATTGGCATTTGTCATTGAACACCAGAATTGGCAGGTCCACCACTGGCACCCTGTGCTTTTCACAGATGAGAGCAGGTTCTCCCTGAGCACATGTGACAGCCGTGAAAGGGTCTGGAGAAGCCGCGGAGAACGTAATGCTGCCTGTAACATCGTTCAGCATGACCATTTTGGTGGTGGGTCAGTGATGGTCTGGGGAGTCATATCCATGGAGGGACACACAGACCTCTACAGGCTGGACAATGGCATCCTGACTGCCATTAGGTATTGAGATGAAATCCTTGGACCCATTGTCAAACCCTACACTGGTGCAGTGGGTCCTGGGTTCCTCCTGGTGAACGACAATGCCCAGGCTCATGTGGTGAGAGTATGCAGACAGTTCCTGGAAGTTGAAGGAATTGATACCATTGAATGGCCCCCACGTTCGCCTGACCTAAATCCAATAGACACCTCTGGGATATCATGTTTTGGACCATCCGACGATGCCAGGTTGCACCTCAGACTGTCCAGAAGCTCAGTGATGCCCTGGTCCAGATCTGGGAGGAAATACCCCAGGACACCATCTGTCGTCTCATTAAGAGCATGCCCCGATGTTGTCAGGCATGCATACAAGCATGTGGGGGCCATACAAACTACTGAGGACCATTCTGAGTTGCTGCAATGAAATTTCAGCAAAACTGACTAGCCTGCTGCATCATTTTTTCACTTTGGTTTTCGGGGGGCGGGTCTTTGAATTCAGTGCTCTGTGGGTTGATAATTTGCATTTCCATCAAACAATGGGGCATCCTTACGTTCCTAACAGGTCACCCAGTCCATATCAGTATAGATATCCAGCATGATATTTTTCACCATTGAGATCTGATGTGTTTTCAAAGTGTTCCTTTATTTTCCAAAGTTCACTAACATATACAGGTCATGTCCTTCCCCCAGCCTGCGACTGGACAGTGGTAGGAGAAGCAGCACACCTATGTGCTCATCTCTATTTCACTCTGCTCTCTCCTGCTATCAACATGTTCTTTTTTTAACAGATTGGCAACTGATAAGGTTTACAGTATAGAGTGGGTTATTGCGAACGCAGAGATATAAAGAAACAAAAGCAGCTAGCATATACAGGTAAAACCTCAAAACCTTAAAATGACAAACTAAAAATAAATATGCAGCACTAAAAATATCAGACAACTAAAATATTATTAAACATCATATATTAACACATATTATAGGTGAGCGCTATTGATGGTGCAAAATGGGTGAAGTGATGATAGTGTCTGATAAAGACGCATGAAAGTGCTATAAACCAATTCTTGTAGTGACAATGGTGGTAAGCCCAATGACAGAATAATGACGTCGTTCTGGTGGGCTCCTCTGACGTGTTTCGTGCACCAAGCACGTTATCAAAGGGCTTGGTGCACGAAACGCGTTAGGGGAGCCCACCAGAACGACGCCAAGCCGCACCAGGCCATGAGGAAGGCCGGCGGCAATTTTTTATATCACATGTGAGTTATTTTATACTTGGACTTTTTCTTATTGAAAATAAACTTACTACACTATTAGTACTATCTTGTCCTCTGGCTTGCTCATTACGAGCCCCATAAGGTGGAGCCATCCTGGAATTTGGAGCCATTGTTTGGAGCTGTTTAGATGGGTTTGTGAGCGGTGTGAGACCCTTTGAGTGTGAGTTACATCATCCTGAGTGTCCACTTCTGAGCTTGATAACCCCACAGCCTTTAGACCAGACCTAGATGTCTCTATGATAAGGATATACATATAATGCGAACATTATATGTACTTCTGGTAATAATTTTACTGGCTCTTGACACCAGTGGCTACCAGCACGGAGCACAGATTACCACGTATCATGGACTGCTATTTTCTGTCATTGGACTTACCACCATTGTCACTACAAGAATTGGTTTATAGCACTTTCATGCGTCATTTTCAGACGCTATCATCACTTCACCCATTTTGCGCCATCAATAGCGCTCACCTATAATATGTGTTATTATATGATGATTAATAATATTTTAGTTGTCTGATATTTTTAGCGCTGCATATTTATTTTTAGTTTAACTGATAAGATTTGTCATGCTGCTTCTCCTACTCCAAGTCTGAGCTCTGCTGTAGGGAGATCGGAGGAAGCTGATACCAGGTCAAATTCTGGTAATTACACTGCTTTTAGGAAAATACATTTCATGTGTGATTGAGTTATACTGTCACATGACACAGCCCACACTCGCCTGCCTGTCCTGTGCAGAGTTAAATCCCCCAAAAAAAAGAATAGCTACAGATAAATGTTCATCCCCAAATTCTGTGCTCCAGCAAAGAAAATGATAACTCACCTGCTTCTTGTCGCCGTCGACTATTTAAGCACTTTTCTTCTTGATGGAAATCACTTTCGTATGAGAAAATGCACACTCTGACCATGATAAAGGCCACAGTTCAGGTGGTAACGCCGGCTGCTGACAGGCCTATTTCCAGCCTGTCAGAATGAAATACTAATAGTGGGCCCGATCACTTGTGACATTGCCTTCCACAGTTCTGCATCTCAAGGTTACTCTGTGCCTTGCAAGCACTTCCTATGCAGATGGCAGGGGACATATAGGCTTCTGCATCAGCATATGAATGGTGTCAGCTTTTATAAGCAGACTGTGTACAGAGATTATAACTGAAACCCTGCTTGCCTGAGGATCTTTACCCAAATAATCCATTGCTGAGATCCACACAGAAAGCCAATGCCAACTGTAAAACAATTTGGGGAATTTTTTGGTCACAGCTATTTAAGTGGATCTATTGTTAAAAACCAACTCAGGGTCTTACCCCCTCCAAAAGATCACCTGTGTATATATATATATATATATATATATATATGTGTGTGTATATACTGTATGTACTGTATATATAAGTCTTCAGGCCAATTCGAAGAAATATAACCTATTGTGATACTGCGCTCCGCAAAGCAGCTACTTGAAAAATGATCTCAACAATTAAACCAAAAAAAAGAGTAGCAGCACTTTCATGTATTACATTTTCTTCATGTATAAATTGTGCAATCATGAAACCCATAAATAAACACAGTAGTTTATATTATAAACATATATACAGTTGCAAGAAAAAGTATGTGAACCCCTTGGGATTACGTGGAGTTTTGCATGAATTGGGCATAAAATGTGCTCTGAACGTCATCTAAGTCACAACAATAGAAGAACACAGTCTGCTGAACATAATACTACACAAACATTAGATGTTGCCATGGTTTAATTGCACATAACATGTAAACATTCACAGTGCAGGGAGGAAAAAGTATGTGAGGCCCTAGCTTAATGACTTCTCCCAGAGCTAATTGGAGCCAGGAGTGAGCCAACCTTGACTCCAATCAGTGTGATGATATTGGATGTGTTGCTGACAGCTGTCCTGCCCTTAAAAAACACACACCTGTTTTGGGTTTACTGGTTTCAAGAAGCACTGTCTGATGTGAACCATGCCTCGCAGAAAAGAGCTCTCAGAAGACCTACAATCAAGAATTGTTGACTTGCATGAAGCTGGAAAGGGTTACAAAAGTATCTCCAAAAGCCTTGATGTTCATGTGTCCACGGTAAGACAGACTGTCTACAAATGGAGAAAGTTTAGCACTGTTGCTACTCTTCCTAGGCGTGGTCGTCCTGTAAAAATGACTGCAAGAGCACAGCGCAGAATGCTGCATGAGGTAAAGAAGAATCCCAGAGTGTCAGCTAAAGACCTACAGAAATCTCTGGCACATGCTAACATTTTTGTTGACACATCTACAATAAGGAAAACATTAAACAAGAATGGAGTACATGGGAGGACACCACGGAGGAAGCCATTGCTGTCCAAAAAGAATATTGCAGCACGTTTGAAGTTTGCAAAAGAGCACCTGGATGTTCCACAGCACTACTGGCAAAATATACTGTGGACAGATGAAACCAAGACTGAGTTGTTTGGGAAGAACACACAACACTATGTGTGGAGAAAAAAAGGCACAGCACACCAACATCAAAACCTCATCCCCACTGTAAAACATGGCAGAGGGAGCATCATGGTTTGGGGCTGCTTTGCTGCCTCAGGGCCTGGACGGATTGTTGTCATTGATGGGAAAATGAATTCCAGAGTTTATCAAGACATTTTGCAGGAAAACGTACGACTATCTGTCCGCCAACTGAAGCTCCGCAGAGGATGGGTGATGCAACAGGACAATGACCCAAAGCATACAAGTAATTCAACAAAACAATGGCTGCAACAGCACAGAATACGCCTTCTGGAGTGGCCCAGTTAGAGTCCTGACCTCAACCCGATTGAAATGCTGTGGCATGAACTTAAGAGAGCGATTCACACCAGACATCCCAAGAATATTGCTACACTGAAACAGTTTTGTGAAGAGGAGAGGTCCAAAATTACTCCAGATTGTTGTGCAGGTCTGATCTGCAACTACAGGAAACATTTGGTTGAGGTTATTGCTGCCAAAGGAGGATCAACCAGTTATTAAGTCCAAAGGTTCACATACTTTTTCCTCCCTGCACTGTGAATGTTTAAATGTTATGTGCAATTAAACCATGGCAACATCTAATGTTTGTGTAGTATTATGTTTAGCTGACTGTGTTCTTCTATTGTTGTGACTTCAGAGCACATTTTATGCCCAATTCATGCAAAACTCCACGTAATCCCAAGGGGTTCACATACTTTTTCTTGCAACTGTATATACCGGTATATATATTGTCCATTGATCTGAACTGGTGACTCCTGATGAAGTAATTAGGCCGAAATGCATTGAGCAGTGACATCATCATGCACTCACATGGCATGCTGAGGATGTTTTTTGACATTTTACTTTGTGTTGGTTGGTGAGGACTAGAGAGATTTCCCCCCACTTATGGGCGATTATCCAGAGGTCACCCAGCAGCAATATTATAATGCTTTTGAATAGTTTGGTGCTGCTTAAAGTGGTTGTAAATCTCAGACATGAAATATGAACAAATCATATCCCTCTATAGTGTGTATGTGTCTCAATCCTGAGCACTTTCTGTCATTTCTGCCTGTTGCTTTGTTCCTCTGCTATCAGCATGGATCAGTTCTGAAAATTTTCCTGACACCAAGATCCTAATGGCACCCATATGCACTGGAAATCTCACCAGTCGCTTCCCGAACTGGAAACCGCACTGCCCTTGTGGTTTCCTTGTGTGCTGCCATTTTAAAAATCATGTAGTGACTTTTTACCTGCGTTTTCAGGAGCGCAGCAGCCCACTCAAATGAATGGGTTGCTGTGCCCATGCAAAACACTGCTCGCAAAGCCACAGCACTGTGAGCCAGGCCTGAAAGCTGAAGTTTTGATGTCTAACATGAATTATTAGCTACAAATAAAAAGTTTGTGTGTATATACAGTGCTCAAAAAAATTTAAGAAACACATTAAAAACACATCAGATCTCAATAGGGAAAAATATCATGCTGGATCTCTATACTGATATGGACTGGGTAGTGTGTTAGAAACGTAAGGATGGCCCATCATTTGATGGAAATGAAAATTATCAACCTACAGAGGACTGAATTCAAAGACGCCCCAGAAATCAAAGTGAAAGAATGATGCAGCAGACTAGTCCATTTTGCTGAAGTTTCATTGCAGCAACTCAAAATGGTATTCAGTAGATTGTATGGGCCCCCATGTGCTTGTATGCATGCCTGACAACATCAGGGCATGCTCCTAATGAGACAACGGATGGTGTCTTGAGGTATTTCCTCCCAGATCTGGACCAGGACATCACTGAGCTCCTGGACAGTCTGAGGTGCAACCTGGTGGCGTCGGATGGACCGAAACATGATATGCTAGAGGTGTTCTATTGGACTTTGGTCAGGCGAGCATGGGGGCCATTCAATGGTATCAATTCCTTCATCCCCCAGAAACTGCCTGCATACTCTTGGCACGTGAGGCCGGGCATTGTTGTGCACCAGGAAGAACCCAGGACCCACTGCACCATCATTGGGTCTGACAATGGGTCCAAGGATTTCATCCCGATACCTAATGACAGTCAGGCTGCCATTGTCTAGCCTGTAGAGGTTTGTGTGTCCACCCATGGATATGCCTCCCCAGACCATCACTGACTCATCACCAAAACGGTCATGCTGAATACAGACAGCATAACTTTCTCCAAGGCAGCTCCAGACCCTTTCATGTCTGTGGCATGTGCTCAGGGTGAACCTGCTGTCATCTGTGAAAAGTACAGGGCACCAGTGGTGGACCTGCCAATTCTGGTGTTCAATGGCAAATGCCAATCGAGCTCTATGGTGCCAGGCACTGAGCACAGGGACCACTAGAGGACGTTGGGCCCTCAGACCACCCTCATGAAGTCCGTTTCTGATTGTTTCATCAGTGACATTCACACCAGTGGCCTGCTGGAGGTCATTTTGTAGGGCTCTGGCAGTGCTCATCCTGTTCCTTCTTGCACAAAGGAGCAGATACTGGTCCTGCTGATGGGTTAAGGACCTTCTACAGCTCTGTCCAGCTCTCCTAGAGTAACTGTCTGTCTCCTGGAATCTCCTCCACGCTCTTGAGACTGTGCTGGGAGACTTAGCAAACCTTCTGGCAATGGCACATATTGATGTGCTATCATGAAGGAGTTAGACTGCCTGTGCAACCTCTGTAGGGTCCACGTATCACCTCATGCTACCAGCAGTGACACTGACCCTAGTCAAATGCAAAACTAGTGAAAAACAGTCAGAAAAGATGAGTAGGGAAGAAAATGTCAGTGGCCTGCACCTGTGAGACCATTCCTGTTTTGGGAGTCATTTCATTGTTGCCCATCTAGTGCACCTGTTGTTAATTTCATTAACACCAAAGCAGCTGAATCTGATTAACAACCCCCTCTGCTACTTAACTGACCAGATCAATATCCCAGGAGTTTTTATTGACTTGATGCTATACTTTTTAAAAAGTGTTCCTTTAATTGTTTTGAGCAGTGTATAAATATATATATATGTATATATATATATATATATATATATATATATATATATATATATGTACAGTATACAGGCAGTCCCCTGGGTTGCAAACATCTGACTTACATACGACTCATACTTAGGAACGTATGTCACGCTGGTCGTGCAAACCACTGGGTGGCCATCTTGCTGCTCACCGCATGCTGCCACTTATTGTCCAGAGGACCTCTAAGTGATCCCACATCACTGTTTGGCCAGTTAACTCTTCCCTATTCTATCCAAAACTTCAAAATAATTTTTTGTCTGGTGTTACACTTAAAAAATTTGCCTGTTCTAACTTACAAATTCAACTTAAAAACAAAGCTTGTTCGTAACTCAGAGACTGTCTGTGCTATAAATTATTATAGTATTATTAATTTGTATTTATAAATATTATGTTCAAATACATATATCAATTTTTTGAACACACACATTGAATAGGTTGCATTGGTCACTTTTCCACGAACACAGCATGAGAAGATGCTCAAATTCCCAGTGCCTTTTTTCTCAGAATGTCTATTCTTTAATCATATTTTTTTCATGATTACCAGTTGGATATTGTACACAGCATTTCTTTCATATAATGGAATAAAGTCATTGTACTTGTGAAATCTGTGGAAGTGTCACAGTGGGACATCAATGTCCTCTCTATCTAGAGAGGCAGGTGCAGGATGAAGATGTAACAAGCCTCCTACTGCCCTCTGATCCATATTGACCTCCTCCATGCCATGAAAGAGCTGCTCAGTCCGGGATAGAAAGTAATTTCTGCTCGATCACAGACCTAACCCCTGGTACATTCAACTTACCTTCACCTCTTTTCAGGTCACAGAGCCCCTCCAACTGCAAGAAGTGTAATTAGGAAAGCTTTGTTGCCGAAGTGCTCTATGATAATTGAAGAGACACAGCAGACTGACTAACCATGATGACCCAGAAATGGGAAAGGCTCTGCATGCTAGCAAATGTCACTGTTGTGCTACTGTGGCATACATTGTTAATGGTTCAGTAAATATGTTGGTGAAAACATATCTAAAAAGTCTACCAAGTAGTTTTGATTGTATTTTGCAACAAATACTAAAACTTATTAACAGTTGCACCTTTGTCATTGCACAGTGCTGGAACTTAATTTCCAATACTTTTGTTTGAAAAATACTATAATGACAGTATAGTATTTTATTATGTGTGTGTATGTGGTGTATGGATTTTTAATATGGAAGTAAATGGAAAAATAAAATGGGCCTCCACAGTATTTGACCCCTAATCTTAACCTGACCCTCACTCTAAAGCCACCCATAGATGGATTGCATATTGGCCGATTCAGCCGGAACCAGAGGAGATTCGGTAGGCAGGCTGATTATACCCAAGTCGATCCATCTGTTGACTTGGGTGCAACCAGCCTGTCTGATTTATAGCATGTGATTATTATTATTCATGCAGAATTTCACATTTACTCTTTTTATTAACTTGCTGTCCATAATGAAATAGCAGACGTGGCAACGCATATGGTCAGAATAGCACCAGTATCACAGCACCCGATGTACACAGGACGATGTCTTTTGGCACACTGACTTACGAAGGTCAGTGTTCCCTGTAACTGTGCTTGCAGCCTTGTGCTGCCATCTTTTGGCATTACACAACTAGTCTTGAATCTTTTTGATACCACCTCTTATCTGTGAATATAATTTTTAAAGTTTGGAGTTTTAAGTAGCGTTGGGGACTTTTCCAAATCCTCAGTGTTGGAATGTTTTCACGCAGGCATGTAAAGTTACTGAAAGGTCCACTGTAAGCATACAAGTACAAGGACTTTGTGTCAGGAAAGGAGCAGAATGTTTAGATTGCTTCTTTGTAATTGTACATGTTAGATCTATACAATATAATTACAAGGTAACCATTAAATATACTGATAACCATATAAAGAGCTCAAAGCGGTAATATAAAACCTCATTGACAGAAAACATTATTAGTCCAGAAAATCTGTTACATAAGTGCCAATATAAAGTGCTTCTGCTGACGTACAAATTTTACTAGTAAAACCTGGTTGGACAGAACCTCCAATAAAAGGAAATAGATAAGATATAACAAGGATCATTTCATTTCTATGGGTACATTTACAACATATCATGCTCAAGGATGAAGGAGGTCATCTTCAAGGCTGAGGGTATTAACAAACTCCCACTTGTTATATATCTGCTTAAAGATAAACTGAGAAGTTATGTTTAATTTTATTATTTTTTTTCCATTTTTTTGTGTTCAAAAAATTGTATTGTTTTCATAATACATCATATAACAACAGATTGATGGGATCTACATTGAAAAATAGGAAACATGCATAAAGAAGGTAGTACAGTGACTCCGGGCAAACGCAACCTTTTGGAGTACAACAGTGCTGGCATTGATTTAAGTCAATATATCCCATAATGTACATTAAGATGGACAAGCCCAGGTGGGGGAATGGTGGGGTAGGAGTAGGGGCAGGGGGAGGGGTTCAGCGGGGTGTCTGGGTAAGAGTTGCAATAGAAAACAAAAATGAATTGCGCTAGCGTCACTAAAAATAACTCAGAAAAATAGCTGCTAACACACTATTAGATATTCATCATCAATATGAATAGAAAGGAAAAGAAGTGCTGCGCTAATACATAAAACTCATATACTGGGGGCCTTTCATTGGGTGTCAGATACAGCCGAGTTTGTGATGGGAGTAATGGTGCCTTCGAAGACCTTGGACCCGGTTTGGGATCTTACTGTCAGGTATCAATTAAGTTACTGTAAGAAATTTTATGTTTGAGTTATGGTAAATAAATGGCTGCTATGGCCGGTTTTACACCAGAAAAAGAGTTGCGTGTTTATTTGGGTGGGGAAGGTTTTTGAAGGGGGTGGTGGTTTTATGGAGTAGGTAAGTATTAGCCTCGGGGATTCTGCAAGTCCAACAGTCAAGTGAAGGCCTGGACTGAGCGAAGCTATAAGGGAGGGCCAGCATGACTGGGGCGTGCAGACGAGGCGGAGAGTGTAATTTGGGTGGGAGTCTAAGCATGTATATGCAAATGTAAAGTTCCCTTGTGCAAAGAGTCCACAAATAAATAAAAAATGTGTCCCAATAATCAGATTGGTGAGTCCAAACCAGACAAAATCCAAGTGGTAAAGCAACAACTTTAGGAGAATCTCCACCACCAAAGGCCATAAATGCAGGCTTATCAGAACACCATGACTCTTACTACAGAGAGATGTCACAGATAGCATATGGTATCCATGGTCATACAGCAGCTGAGTCTTCAACACACTTTTCAAGATATGATGACTGGTCCAAGATCACCAAAACTCCTCTGCTAGTATCCACATGTTTCAGTACACTCAGGGAAACATGAGAAACTGAAGCTCCACATAGTGTAACATCGCATATGCAAGGTTTGTTAAAATGGTAAAATGCACTTACATATAGAGAGCATAATATTGTGCATCAATAGAAATTCCAGCCGGGAAAAAAAACTCACTTCCAGGTCACTTCCAGTAGCGTGATGACGTCAAAACGAGGCTCCGCCCTACACATTTTGTGAAAGGCTGTGTAATTGCAGGGCACGCAGTGCCACCTACAATTACACAGCTATCAATATTATATTATAGGTAATGTGGAATCAAAACCTATGGGGATGAATTTGAATTTGCCAGGGCTGCCAGATATTGGTATATGTATGGATTTAGTAAAGCAGGGTGACCTCAATTTTGCCGTATATCATAGCACGGGTGACCTAATTTTCTAATTATAATTAATATCTATTTTTTTTAAGTTTTTAAGTTTTTTTATTCTTTATTTAATTTTACTATGTGTAAAAAATCTTTGTTTTACAAATAAACATTTATTACCAAATGATTGTATGACCCTCAGTTTGCAAAGCATGCTATTTTTTCTGCTTTCCAATCTGTGCCTTATTAAATTAATACTAATTTTATTATTTTTGTTTATTATTATATTAAATTATGAGTGTATTCCTGGTCATTTCGAAGCATTGTTTTGAGGTACTTTACAGACACATTAAAGGTGTTTTTGCACGTGTGTCAGGCTTCAGGAGTCTATTTCCTGGACTGGGCAAGGGAGAGAGAGCAGTTCTAGAGGAGGAGAGGAATTCTTTAGGCGCCAGAATTTGCACATTGCACATTCACAAGCATTTCCATTGAAGTCTATGGGATAAATAAAACAACCTTTTTTCAGCATAGGGCGTAGAGTGTAAAATGGCTGTGAACATGTGTGAACAGGGAAAATTAGAAAGAATAGGATTCTTCATAGTCAGGCTTAAGAAAATGAGCAAGAAATCATGTGAATGGGGGCTTAATGTATATTTGTAGCAAAACGGCTGCACAAAGATCCCTTTACAGAGCTCCACCTGATGACTACAGTTGGTATACAGGGGTATCGCTTACAATGAGAAAGATGTGGGGCACCCCGAACAGTGGGTGTGGCCACATTGCACTGATAGTGGGAGGGGCTTAAAGAAACATAGTTAATATAGAAGTCCATGCTAATACTATCTAAGCTTAAACGTGCTCCCAATCCCATTCTACTGTAATTCCTATACCAACTATCCTATAAAAGAAAGATGTCTATAATTAATAAAAGGGCAGTCCACTCACTTTATCTCCCCAGTGGCCAGCTTCAGGGGAGAGGAGAGAGCAGCAACAATTGCTGCAATGCCTGGGTGGTAAGGTCATCCATAGACTAACTATGGAGCATCCTTTGTCCAATGTCCCTCCTGTCCCCTGAGTCTGGCGCTGGGAGCTGAGCGTGTAATTGGAACAGAGTGCCCTTGGATTAGATAAGTATACACATCTTTCCTTTACAGTATAGGGCTTCAAATGGGGGTGGGAGCATTTGGGCGGGGGGTTGGTGCCCAAGTGTGGGGACTCCGGACCGAGCTCTTGCTAATGCCCCCAGTGGTGGGCAGTGGCTGCATTCACATGAAATCAGCATTAAGGCAGTGCTATAGATTAAAAGTGAAATTCCTCCAAGGGCACACATGTTGACTCTTTGTAATATATGGCCAAACTTATGTACTCTTGAGACTATGCCCTACTTACACACTTCTGTTACACTTCACATCTCCCCAGGTGTGCAGTATTTCTGAGCTTGTACCGGCCTCCAACGACCCAGCAGTCCCGTCATCTCACTCCCAGTGACTATGATCTGTATGTTACTATTGGATATAGAAAGCACACTTCTCTTATTATGACTCCCAGGCTGTCAGGAATGGACTCACCACTGGTGGTGCTGTGGCTCACTTGCTCTGTGGGCTGCAGTACCAGCTCCTATCAGAGGGTGCTTTCAGCAGCCAGGGTCTCACTCCTGCAATCAAGCCATCACCTGAGGCTGATTGCAGGAGGTCTATTTAAGCAGGACCAGGCCTGCAATCAGTGCCTTGGTGTTTGTTTCCCATGTGCCCCTGTACCTGTTCCTGTCGTCTGCCTGCCTGGTTTCTCTGCTTGACCCTGACACTGATCGAACTCCGCCTGCACCGACCCCGGCTATTCCTGACCATTCTCCTGCCTGCTCCTGTTGTATCTTGTCTGCCCGATTGTTCCTGACCCGGCCTGCCTGACCACTCCACCTCTCCAACCCTGATGACACTTGTTCTTATTTATATTAGTTTAAGGTTTTGTTTTGTTTGCACTGCGTTTGTTTATTTTGTTGCGGCTCTTAATAAATTCTATTATTATTTCATTTCTGAAGCCTGCTGTTCCCTGTGTCAGTCCACACATTTCTGGTCATACCTGGATCCCTAACACAGGCTAAGTCCCTTGTACTCCATGTCGTGAGTACAGTCTCGGTATGTGGGGAACTGGTCGCCGTTAAAAGGGCCAAGCATCAAACCCTTTCACTACCAGAGTTTCTTTCTCCCATGCCATGTCTCCCACTTCCTGGCTGGTTGGTTGCTTAAGCAGTAGGCACGAATATAGTAATCATTAGCAATGGCAATTTAGCCTGCTTAGGACAGCTTCTCTGCTCATTCAACCTCTGTACTGTATCTTCTGTAAGCGCTCTCATCCCCTTGAATAAGCCCTGTTCTTTGATAAGCCATGCATGCACCCCTTTAAAAATTTCAAAGTTAAGCTTAACAATAAAGTTCTTTTTTGGTTGAAAGTAGTACAGAAGCAGTTCTCCAAGACCTCTCCAACACACATTCCTAAAAAGTTATCTAAGTGTCCCTGTTATAGTGACCCATGAGACATACTTTAGTTACGTAGTAAAGTCCATCAAAAGTCATTGGTGAGGCAGGAGTCAATTATTGGCAGTATGTCCATAATTTGGTAGCAATAATCCATAATGTGTAGTAAATCCACGACTGGCAGCCTAAATCCATATATGTCCATACCCCTTGGAACCTCGATTGGGTTCCCACAAGGGTGCAGGGAGAGTCAGAGTAACGGCTTCAACTTGCACAATCTTCCCCTTAATGCACTAATGAGCCCCCTATCTATATGGTATGACCTGTAGAGGGCATCAACAACTTGAAAAGAGCAGGAAAACCTGGTCAGCACTTCTCAGAATTCAGTGGCTCTATAGGTCAACCAAGGATAAGACTGCAATAAACCCCCATTATAACTAATGGTACGTACACATTAATACAACCAAAATAAACAAACCCTGATATAACATTAAAAAAAACATTGGAAGTCTCCAACAGCTGTGTGAGGTTTTTTTTTTTATTGCTGTTCGTATTCCTGCTTGGAAGATTCACCCTCATTGTTTTTCTTGGTGACAGTTTTCATGGGTAGAGAAAGCAGTGAGAGATAGAAAATGTTTCATTTATCGCCAGAACACAAGGTAATGGGAAATGGCAGTTGTTTATGATAAACAGTGCTTTTGCAAACTAGATGTCATATAGTTAGGTGTAACAAGCCTGAAAAGCTGGAATTTGGGCTAAACAAATATTGTCTAAATATAAGAACCATGTATTTTCCTACTTGAATCTTGGCATCCTATGTGTGCTTCTTCCAGATCTCTGCAGTCATCCAGCAAGAAATAACGCCTGCACTTTGCCTATGTGCAGGAGCTTCCTGTAATGAAGACTGGTCACTGCTGCTCTCTCTCCTTGTTTAGGGTGACTGGTCTTGCATTTGCCCCTCTAGATTTCTAAAGGCAGTTAAAGTAGGAGGAGCTGCTGGGTCCATCCCACAACTCTGCTGTCTGCATAGACTACAGGCAGCACTGTGATGATGATGATGATGTCATCACCACTTTTGCAAGGTAATATCTGGGGTATTTGGCTAAGGTGTTTGGTGCACACGTTTATATCCTTTACATCTATAAAAGGATATATTTCAATTTAAAGTTGCTTAATCTAATCTG
This sequence comes from Staurois parvus, assembly GCF_062004578.1. Lineage (NCBI taxonomy): Eukaryota > Metazoa > Chordata > Amphibia > Anura > Ranidae > Staurois > Staurois parvus. The sequence continues at coordinate 11,984,699 of NW_028318143.1, read as the reverse complement.
TTTACCCTAAATCTCTGTATTTACTTTATCAGTGTTTACACCTAGGACTAATTTACACTACTGGAACTGTGTGAAGGGCAATCCCTGGTGGATTGCTCCTCGTAAGGTGTTTGACAGGCAGTGAGAAGGTGTTTTGTTGCTCCTGCAACTAATGAACCCAAATGCAATGCGTATTAAGTCACTGCCAAGTAAAAACTGTCAATCCATGGCTACTGCAGCTGAGGATGCAGCTAATCAAGCACTATCTGTACTTTATTAGCAGCAGTGGAAAACGAGAGACATCGGGGGTCTGATAGACTACTGATGTCTCCATAAAGAGAACCTGTTACCTGTCCATGCTATCACATAGGGGGCTTGTTATCCCCTTTGTGATAGCAAAAAAAGTTAAATTTAAAAAAGTGTAAAAAATGTAATACAACAATTGTATTTCTTTTGTTTGTTAAAAAGCTACCTTTTCACCAAGCAGCATATGGTACGCATGTGTATGTAAGTATAAATTGTAATAAAGAGAGCCGGGTGCTGGAACCTGTTCAAAAAAGGGGACCCCAGATGGTGACATGTTTGAGACATGTTTAAGAATCTTGGAGTGCCTACCCCGAGTTGCGATTGGAAGGTGTATGACCCTGACCTTATCTTGGCAGTAGATGACTGCTACCTGATGTAACAGGATAAATCTCACATGCGTATTTTTGACGCACTTCTGGTGAGTGCGCATTTTTTACCCCAGATTCACCGTGTGGTACAGTGAAACTCTACCCCACGCACCCATTAGGATCTATTGGATCCCCACGTTGGGCCTTTATTTACCTTGGGACTTTTTATTCACTCAATTTCACCTCAGTGTGATCTGATATTTGCACTAGATTTTATGCTATAATATAATATTTATGTTATTTTAGCGCTGCACCTTATATATAAGTATAAATTGTGCCACACGTATGAGGCGATATTGTCTATGTCAGAGTAAGAGCAACAAAGCTTGGGGCATAATTTGCAGTTAAATCTAAAATGATAACCTCTAAAGGTTTTTATAGCGTTGCCTATGGAGAATTTTGGGCATCAGAATGTTTTGCGACTTCACAGGCTTATGCAATTTTAAGGTACCTATTTATGTGACGCAACAGCATCTTTTAGATTTTATTAAAAAATTGGGTATTATGTTTGTTTGCTTTTCTCCTGAAAATATGCATTTGACAAACAGTTGTACAAATATCATGTGGTATAAAAAATGCCATACCATCATTTTATTCTACAGGACCTTTGCTGTCAGAAAATATTTAAGCAATTGCTGGTTTAGCCTGGGTTCACACTGATGCGGTGCGGAATTCCCAGCGTTTTCTGTGCAAATTCCGCACCACATCACAATCGCACCACGTTCATGCGAGCTGCTGAAGGTGTATATGTTAAGTTAACAACACCCTGAAATCGGTCCGGAAAAGATGGAGCGATGTGTAGAATTGGATCGCATAGGTGTGAATACTCATACGATCCGATTCTAATGCTGACCAAAAAAAGGGTCCTGTACCTTTTTGGTGCAGATGTGGTGTGATTGGAGCCATACAAAATGTATGGCTCTAATCGCAAAGCACACAATTTGCATGTGATTTGCACAGGAATGCGGTGTGGTTTCTGTGTGAATCACATGCGATATACCGCACCGCACAAGTGTGAACCCAGCCTTAAGGTAAATTCATGCAAAAAATGCAGATTTTAAAATCTGTGAAAAATGTTTTAAAAATTGCCACAGTAGACAAGGTAAAGAATATGTAAACCCAACATTTCATATTCCTGATATGTGACTGCTGTATCATATGCTTGTATGAAAAAGTATCCTGTCCTCTTTGTATTGCTTTGTGTGAAATCCCTGGTGTTCCTGCCAGTCCCTCTGCTTTCCTATTAAAAACTGACCAAACTAGATATGAGCATGGTCAGTTTGCTGGTTGTGCTGGAAACTCAGCCTAATTTCCTCCAATGATCAGACTTGTCATTACAAGACTGCTCCCCCACACACACACACAACCATTCACTGGAAAGATCAGTGTGCTGAGGTTTCTCCTCCACCAGCTCTCTGAGCTCCTTATGCAGCTAAGAACAGAGGGTATGTGATCACTTATAAAAAAAAGAAAAAAAAAGTTATTATACTGTGTTTTGTTATATCTATACACAAATGGGTTGTTTTACAAGGTGGGGTCAAGGAGAAACAGTTGAGGGGGGTAAAAATTACAGCCCCCTCAGCCGCAAGTGTAAACAAGCCCTACACATAACCATTGGGCCCTGAGAAGTACCAGCGCTAAGATTGTGAGCACCACCCAAAAGGGGAAGTTCCACTTTAAGCCTTTGTCTCCTGCTCCCCATTAAGGATTGGCACCTTTGGGGAGTGGGTACCCGAATTTGACAGGTACCCGCTCCCACTTCCGCTGCGATCGTTTAGGCGATCGTTGTCCTCCCCCTTCCTCCCCATAGTCTTCTGGGACACGTGACAGGTCCCAGAAGACTACAGGGCCATTCATAAAACGCATCACTTCTCGCTCATGCACAGTGGACACCCGGCTGTGAAGCTGCAAGCTGTCACAGCCGGGTGCCCACATTGAAGATGGAGGAGAGAAGACGGCCGGTGAAACGAGGCGTGGTGAGGACACCGCTGGACTGAGGGACAGATAAGTGTCTGTATTTTAAAAGTTAGCAGCTACAGTTTTTGTAGCGGCTGACTTTTTTTTTCAACTGGATCTCCGTTTTAAAGTGTTACTAAACCCAGGACCCTGCATTCACTATATCAAGTCTTCCAAAGTACAAACAACATGAAAATTCAATTATTTTAGTAAATAAAAACTGCTAAATACCTTTTCTTATTAGCAGTTAGAGCAGTCTTGTGACTTCTATCAGTGTCCTGCTGATCACTGGTTAAAGCTTATAGAAGGAGTTTTCATTCTGCTCTGACTATCCTATGAGGCTGCATAACCCCTGACCCTCTGCCTGGACAGTGCTGATTGCCCCCCGCTGATCACATGCACACACTCCCAAATTAAAAAACTCTATGCACATGCTCAGTTTAGTTTGTATTGCTAGAGTGACTCCTAGAGCTCTGTACTGTCAGCAGATGGATTGGGGACAGTAAAAGAAGGGGAGGATCAGAGGAGACAGGATCAAATAGCCATGGAGGATTAACCCCTTAGGTTCCACAATGAGTATAATAAGCATGCTTTACTGCATATACAGACTGATTTTACTAGTGGAAAAGAACAGACAAGTGCGCGCTCTCATCGTGCATTACCGTTGTAGAACACGTGTTTATTGAATAAAAAGAGGATATATACTCACAAACCAACGTGATTAAAAGCAGTATAAGTGGTCCACAAAGACAGAGCTCTGAGGAAGGGGGTTCAGCTCCCGAAACGCATCAGCTTATCCGCATCATTAGACACAGATGTATTGTGACTGTCTTTGTGGACCACTTATACTGCTTTTAATCTATAAGTTCTTTTCCACTAGTGGTCAGATTTCCCGATCTTAGAAGGGCAGCACCTCTTTGGTTGGCATTTTGGCATCTCCTTGGTTGTATGAAGACTGGAGCGCTGGTTTCGTTCGTTTATCTTTTAGACTGATTTTACTGTTGTGTATTTAGTAACACTTTAAAATGTGAATGTTAAATAAAAATATGGCTTACTGGTGAACATTACAATAATTCCACATTTATACCCATTGAAAACAAACTGTAGAGTCTCTTTAATGCACATTAATAGGAAGATTTCTTTGTTGAAAACTTTAGGTCCAGAAGGGTTTTTGGCGAGATAAACAAAGCTTGGGTAAAAAGATTTCAATTCTTTTCAGGTCATGTATTATTCTCCAGATCATTTTAAAAGGTTAAGGCATGATCCTAGTTGTGTGAAATTGGAGCTGGTGTAGGTTAGGTTTCTAATACAATAAGAGTTTTATATTACTGGGGTGAAAGCGCTAGTCTTGATTTACAGTGCTCCAGGCTGTTTGTTTATGCTTTTTAATGGGTTTAGAGCAATTTAAAGTCTAGCGAAGCTGTCAGCCGCCCTCACATTTTAAGAAACTGTCTAACTGTAAGAACATGAAGCGCAGCCAAAGAGTTTCAGCACGCAGTAATCTCGACAAAAGTTTTCTGTTTAAATTGATTTTCTGCTGAGATTACTTGGGTTTTTCGCTTTGAGCCTCTGTGCTGATCCTCATTTTTAAGTTATCAACAAAGCGTTCATAGTTTGCTCTACTTAACTAACGGATTGTGTGTCCTAAATAGTTTCTCTTTACAGGTTATTATTGTCATCTACGAGGCAAAAAAAGCTTTAGGCCTCGGTTTTAAAACTTCTTCCTTTTTTTATAGTATTTATCATATGCTTTGCCTCCTTCCTTTTCCAATCTGTAGCTGGGTAAGCTGAGTACTTGTTTATATTTATTTTAAAGAAGAATTCCAGGTATGGATATTTTATATTGCTACATTAATTAAGCTTGGATCAATGCTAGTATGGATGTGCCATGTCTGTAGGATTCCTCTAGAACAGTGGTTTCAAAACTGTGGCCTGTGGGCCAAATGTTGTCCATTGCTTGCCTTTATCCAGCCCTTGGGGCACTATTCCCCCCACTGACACCAACACTGGGGAACCATTCCTCTTGCTGAAACAATCGGGCATTTTATATTCTATTGACACCAATGATATGACACTGTTCCTCCCACTGACTCCAGCAAGTGGGCATAGTCCCTCCTGCTGATTTAAATAACTAGGTACTATTTCTCCAAGTACTACCAATGATGGGGCACTATTCCTCCCACTAATACCAATGATGGGGCACTAATCCTCCCACTAATACCAATGATGGGGCACTAATCCTCCCACTGATACCAATGATGGGGCACTATTCCTCCAACTGATACCAATGATGGGGCACTATTCCTCCCACTAATACCAATGATGGGGCACTAATCCTCCCACTAATACCAATGATGGGGCACTAATCCTCCCACTAATACCAATGATGGGGCACTAATCCTCCCACTGATACCAATGATGGGGCACTAATCTTCCCACTGATAGCAATGATGGGGCACTAATTCTCCCACTAATACCAATGATGGGGCACTAATCCTCCCACTGATACCAATGATGGGGCACTATTCTTCCCACTGATACCAATGATGGGGCACTATTCCTCCCACTGATACCAATGATGGGGCACTAATCCTCCCACTGATACCAATGATGGGGCACTATTCCCCCCACAGATACCAATGATGGGGCACTATTCCTCCCACAGATACCAATGATGGGGCACTATTCCTCCCACAGATACCAATGATGGGGCACTATTCCTCCGACTGATACCAATGATGGGGCACTAATCCTCCCACTGATACCAATGATGGGGCACTATTCCTCCCACAGATACCAATGATGGGGTACTAATCCTCCCACTGATACCAATGATGGGGCACTACTCCTCCCACTGATACCAATGATGGGGCACTAATCCTCCCACTGATACCAATGATGGGGCACTATTCCTCCCACTGATACCAATGATGGGGCACTAATCCTCCCACTGATACCAATAGATGGGGCACTATTCCCCCCACAGATACCAATGATGGGGCACTATTCCCCCCACAGATACCAATGATGGGGCACTAATCCTCCCACTCATACCAATGATGGGGCACTATTCCTCCCACAGATACCAATGATGGGGTACTAATCCTCCCACTGATACCAATGATGAGGCACTAATTCTCCCACTGATACCAATGATGGGGCACTATTCTTCCTTCTATTGACTATGGGCACTGTGTGATTTTTTTTTTTTACTCCCACTGACTCTGGGGCATTTTCTACTCCCACTGGCCACTCAGCCCCCCTAAAGTCTGAAGGACAGTAAACTGGCCCTTTGTTTAAAGAGTTTGGAGACCCCTGTTTTAGAAGCTGAAAATCACTGTAGTAGGCATGGCTACTACAGTGATCTCAAATAGGTTCCTGGTCCCAAGCTGAGTGCCTGCCCTGCTACAGAGTGAACACAGAAGGTTGGCCACTTAGCACAGGTGCCATTCAGAGATCCCCATACATTTTCTCAGTGAATGCAAGGAATTCTCTGATTGGATGAAGTTATGGTGGAGGTGGTGATGGGGGGGGGGGAGGGTGATGATGTCTTGCTCTTCATTTCTTCCAGTCATAGAATGATTTGCATTCATTGAGAAAATGCAAAGCATTCTCTGAATGGTGCTATTGCCAAGCTTGTTACCGCCTCTGTTCACAATGCATCACAGCATCTGCTCAGCATGGGACCTGGATGCTACTGGAGAATACTGGAGTAGCAGTGCCTATTGTAGTGACTTCCAGTTTCTATAGGGGTCCCACACGTATGGTATACACATAGTTAAATTGGTTTATGATGGAACAATGTAAATATGCAGTCACAGGATCAGCCATGTCAGCTATAGTCACATGATCAGCCCTATTGTTGTAATAGAAGAGCAACTGCTAGGGTCAGTAATTGGCCAATTACAATAGAAGACATTGCCAAGAAAGCCTTTCTGTACACAAGCAATGTAGAGAACACCCTCCTACAAGGAAGCCAATATTGTATTAACCACTTTTGCCAGCTGCATGCTTATACAGTATGTGGCCTCTCAGCCGGTGGGCTTTAACACTGAGCAGCCGCATATATGCATCTATAGGTAAACAGTTTACTGTGCTGAGAGCATGGTAACTGCGCCCTCCCAGCACAGTAACTAAACTGTCACGGAAAGCTCCCGTTGCAAGCATACTTGCAGTCGAGAACTTTCAATCATGTGACCAGCGTGACAGCCAATCACAGCGGTCACATGATCGGAATACCCACCTCTGCCTTCTCGCATTTTGATCCTTTTAAAGGGCTGGGAGGTGGCAGGAAGGGGTTAAAGAAAAACATAACTACAGATCGAAATGGCAAGGTCACTACATACAAACAGGCTTTAGTGACAATTATATCTTATATCATTTTTTTCAGCCAAAAATGTGGTTAACCTTTAATAAACGTAGGAAACACTGCTTAAGGGAATAAAGGCAATTGAATGCATGAAAACATGGAAACCTGTGAGACTTGTGGCTATGTAAAGTAGGAATCTACTTTTCAAAGTAGGAATTTTCATTATTTAACAAGAATATGGATGTATTAAATAAGTTATATATGAAGCATCTTATTAATGCACCCAAGACCTGATTTATTTTACTTTTTTTTTTAAAATACTGAATGATTTTTTTTTAATTCAGTAACTTTCTGTTGGGCTACAGTTTAATAACACATTTTCTGGCAGCCTATTGAATGATACAGGTCCAGCCAAAAAACAGCTCATTTAAATTCTGAAATGTGTCTCCTCTGGGATATCAGTGTAAGATAAACAGTTTCCAGATCAAGGTGTTTTAATGAGATAAATCCTTATATTAAAACAGATTGTTGTTAGAGACACAGGAGCCATATTGGGAAATGCCACAAACTGTTCTCACACACCGCTTTCCACTAACAAATCATCTCAAGTTTATTTAAAGTTTTGCAAAAATGGTTTGATTAAAACTGAACTCCAGGCAAACAGCAAGATACACAGATGAAATACATAAAAGATAGCTGTTTTATCTGCCAAAGGATTTGAATTTATGTCAGTCCTGTCCTGAGATTTGCAAAGAACAGTCAGATGGATGACACCACTTATGGTAATGGACACAGTGTTGTCCTCTCTCCACCTCCAACATGCTGACTGGACAGTCAAAGAACAGCAGTGGACTGATGAAATCATTTCTCTGCTTACTTTGTTCTCTCCTACAGCCAGCATGTTCCTTGTCAGCATAATGACATGCAGCACATCTAATTGGCCTTTTGCCATCCCTGTCCTTTTCCCAATCTGAGTGCTGCTAGTAGATAATACCAAGTCAATTACAAGTACTAACAGATTTCATTTAGGGCCCTTTAAATCTAAGTATGTGTAAAGAGGTGTATTTTTTTCTTGTTTCTTGTAGCAATAACAGGCGTGTTGTTATGCATCAAAGTGTATTTCCTTTGTGTGTTGATGTAATACACTTGTATGAAGTTTTAATGTTCTCCCTGTGCTTGCATGCATTTCCTCCCACACGCCAAAGACATGTTGGTAGGTTGACTGGCTTCTTTCTAGAGTGGCCCTAGTATGTGTATGTATACATGTGAGATAGGGAGCTTAGGTTGTAAGCTCTTTGGGGGCAGGGACTGCTTTGAATGTGCCCTATGGTATCCTTTGATAAAACAGAGATCAGCGGTTTAGGATCTCCGATCATTAGTGGTTTAGGAAACAAAGATGATCAGTGCAGAACATGTTCTCCGCTGATCATCTCAGCACACAGACGGCCAGTGTTATGAAGGAGCGATGTCAGCCCTTCATTGGAGATCTGTGTTCTCCCTCCAGATTCTCCAGCCCAGAGCTGGAGAATCGGAGGAACCGCAAACGAAGCAGCGATAATTTACCGCTGCTTAGTAAACGGTGTTTGACTGATCTCTTACTGTAATCTCGCAAGATTATAGTAAAAGCGTCTGTTTTCCAGCATTCAAAGTGTTTGTAGATCGCTTCTCCCTTCGTTCGGAGAAGCGATCTACACCGCTTCATAAAAAGGCATTCAGAGGAGAACTGAGCAGCGGTCATTTACCGCTGCATGATAAAAGGACACCTATATGTATAACACTACGTTCAGAGTCAGCACTATATAACTACTTGTAATAAATATAAAGATGTTGTGTTGTTCTTAGCTCAACACATAACAAGATCCATCAGACAATGGGGAGTATATGCACAGTTTTAAAATAACACAGTTTTGATTCTCCCAAGTCACCTTGCGACAAAACAATTTTATCCCAAGGAGGCACCGTTACATACAACAATTATCTTCCTTTGATATTATACAAGCTTCTCTCTTTGAATCTCTGGCCTCAAGTCTCTTACTTCCCTGGAGTCTCATACATTTCTTCCATCATTGCCTCTTGCAGAATTCCTTTATACCTTGTTTTTTTTTTTATACCAGCAGCTTTTGTTTTGATGGCAGTGTTTCTTTAACTTCATGAACTTAGAACTCCAGCAATAAATGTCCACCCCCCCAATGCTCCCAAAAAAGCCTTAAAAATTACCCTTTCCTGCAGCCTTCTAGCCAGTCTAGTGACATCATGGGTCCTTCAAGCTTTTTCTGGATGGTGGCGAGGGGCCAGTTTACCTCTTGGACTGAGGCACTTACATAATGACTTGGCACTTGGCACTTACATAATGACTACAGAGTACTGTAAGCCCAGCCTGCATGATGGTTAACACTCAGGGTCCGCACACCCCAATTAACCATTTCAATACCGGGCAATTTTACACCTTCCTGCCCAGGCCATTTTTCAGGTTTCAGCGCTCTCACACTTTGAATGACAATTGCGAGGTCATACAACATTGAACCCAAACTAAAATTTTATAATTTTCTTCACACAACTAGAGCTTTCTTTTGGTGGTATTTAATCACCGCTGGGGTTTTTATTTTTTGCTAAATTAACAAAAAAAGACCTAAAATTTTGAAAAAAAAACACGTTTTTCTTTGTTTCTGTTATAAAAGTTTGCAAATAAATAATTGTTCTTCATAAATTTAGGCCGAGATGTATTCTGCTACATGTTTTTGGTGAAAATAACCCAAATTAGGATGTAATATTTAGTTTGTAGGAAAGTTATAGAGTTCACAAACTATGGTATAGATCTGAATATTGATCAATCCTGAAGTACTAACAGCCAATCTAATTTCTTGAGGTCCAAGAATGTCAGAACTGTACAGATATCCCCCAAATTACCCCTTTTTGCAGAGTAGACAGTCCGACGTACTTCATAAGAGGCATGGCAAGTTTTTTGAAGTTGTATTTTTTTGTCATAATTTTTCGGAAAATGAAAAAATTAAAAAAATTATTTTCACAATTTTTTTTTTACATACTGTCACCAGTGCAGTACAGCGTCATCATATAACTGGCATGGCGGTGAACAGGGACACTGACTGGTGACAGTATGAAAAAAAAAAATATATATATATATTTTTTTTTTAATTATTTTAAATTTTTTATTACATTTTTTTTTTAGACTGTTTTTTCATATTTTACTATGACCAAAGTAGTACAATGTTACCATAGTAACATTGTACTACTTTGGGGAAGTGATCAGTATTTTTTTTTTTTTGCTTAGCTGTGATTTGGCCACAGCTAACCACATGACATGTGCATGTGACCTGCTGTGACCATTCACAGCTAGGCACTAGTATACAATGGATGGCATGAATGAAGCCATCCATTGTATACAACTGTCATGTGACCTGCTGTGATTGGTCACAGCAGGTCACATGGTACCGGCAACGGGGGCCGGTACTCAGATATGTCATCGGCCGTGTCCGAGGTACACGGCCGGTGACAGATCGCGCCGCTGTGCGGCTCTGCAACCACGCAAACTGCGTATGTGTGGGAGCACGCCAAATGGCGTGCACTCTGAAAGCTGATGCATTTTTGCCGCCGTCAAACGGCTATAGGCCGGGTGGCTAATGGTTAAATGCTAAATGCTCACAGGAAATGGGCAGAATAACTGTCAACTTTTCCTGAAGACGATCTGTGACATTGAACCAAGGAGGAAGTGGGGGACAGACTGGAGTGTGGAAAGAATAAGTAAAGCTTGAGTTAATTTATATTTAATGTAAAAAAATGAAAAGAAATATGATTCTACCAGGCTAATATAAATGAGGGGAGGAGAGCTCACTACAAAATCCAAACTCAAAAATACTCTAAACATAAAAGATGGCTTTTGATCAACATCTCAAACCCAAATTATCTGAAAAAAAGGAATCTCATCTGTGATTAAGCATTGACAGAAAACATTGACGGCAAAAGCAAACCGTTATTGATTAAAATGACACATAAACACAATAACATTAACCCAATATAAAAGAAAATTATGGGTCAGAGGTGGTAACCATGGATCCAATACATCAAATGTTATCCATATAATATCCATGTATATCATTGGTAATTACATTCTATGAATATATAATTATTGATTGGACTGAGAGGGACAGACATAGAGAGTAAGGAGAGCAGAAAAAGAGGCGTGGCCACTAAGAATGCAGCTGCTATAATTATATATTCCTCTCTGGCCGTTGCTCATTTTGTGTGAAGATATGCTGGATAAGCAATAGAGATCCAAAATGTAGTGGAGGTCAAGAAAAATAGACTGATGGACACGGGGGCAGACTGACAACTCATGGGGCCTCCGGCAATAGGGGATCATGGGGCCCCTGTGTCCTTGCCAAAACTCAAAAAAGCCTATGAAAAAGGTACCAGGGTCATCTCATGGGGCCCCCTACTGACCCCGGGCCCTCGGGCAGTGCCCGAGTTTCCAAATGGTCAGTCCGCCCCTAGATGGACATAAAAGTGACCGAATAATGATTTCACTAGATCGGGTGTCGGCAACCCGCGGCTCCAGAGCCGCATGCGGCTCTTTTTCACCTTGGCTGCGGCTCCGGAGCACACTGCCCACCAGGTGACAGGCAATAGGGCAGCAATGGGCAAACTACGGCCCGGCGGACCTTTTAATCCGGCCCGCGGAGCTAGGCTCCCGCTAGGCTCCTCTCACAGTCCGCCCTGAAGACCGGTGTAGCATGAAAATCTGTCTCCTATGAGGATATGTCCCCCTCGACGTATCTGCGCATGTGCCGGAGATCGCCGATCGGCTGCTAATGCCTGAAACTGGCACATGCGCAGATACGTCGAGGGGGGCAGATCCTCATAGGAGACAGATTTTCATGCTACACCGGAACGGCGCGGGAACACGGCGAGAGGAACGCGCGGAGCAAAGGTAAGTCAATTGACACAGGGGGGACTTGGGGACTTAATATGGGGGATGAATTAATATGGGGGATGAATTACTATATGGGAGATGAATTACTATGGGGGATGAATTACTATATGGGGGATGAATTACTATGGGGGATGAATTACTATGGGGGATGAATTACTATGGGGGATGAATTACTATATGGGGGATGAATTACTATATGGGGGATGAATTACTATGGGGGATGAATTACTATATGGGGGATGAATTACTATGGGGGATGAATTACTATGCTTACTATGGGGGAATATTACTATACTTATTATGGATGACACATACACATCATTCATCTACTCTTGGTCCCCGGGTCCAATATATGAACCCATTGCGGCCCTCAAGTCAAAAAGTTTGCCCACCCCTGCAATAGGGTCTTCTGTGTGCCGGGCGCCCGCTCCACTCCCTCCTCTCGGGCGGCCGCCCCAAAAGTGAGGACTCTGCAGCTAGCCCAGCAATGGGCAAACTACGGCCTGGCGGACCTTTTAATCCGGCCCGCGGAGCGTGGCAAACATTGGCTGTCAGGATGTAGGCGGGGCAGCGTGACGAACTCCTCTCCTCTCACAGTCCGCCCTGAAGACCGGAACGGCGCGGGAACACGGCGAGAGGAACGTGCGGAGCAAAGGTAAGTGAATTGACACAATATGGGGAATGAATTAACCCTTTGCTTACTGATTAACCCTTTGCTTACTGGGCCCTTAAACCCCCTTCATGACCAGAGCGCTTTTTGCAATATATGCAGTGTCGGATTTGTTTTAAATGTTGCAATGGTTTTTAAATCATAATGATAACAGAAATCACCCAAATGGCCATGATCAAAAGTTTCCCTCCCCTGGAATGTTTGGCCTTGGTACAGACGCACAAGGTGACACATGGGTTAAAATGCCAATAAGAGGTTAATTTCCTGCATCTGTGGCTTTTAAATTGCAATTAGTGTCAGTGTATAAATAGTCAATGAGTTTATTAGCTCTTACATAGAAGTACTGACTAGATACTGAGCCATGGGGATCATAAAAGAACTGTCAAAAGTCCTGCGTAACAAGGTAATGGAACTTTAAAAGATGGAAAAGGACATAAAAAGATGTAAATATATTGAATATGGCCAAAATTGTAGCATTTCGAATATATGTCAATATATTTGGTAAGAATATTTTTTCAATATATTTAAAATATATTTTTTTTCTATATGGGATAGGTGCTTGATTTATTATTATTATACAGGATTTGATACACCTTCGGCCATGGAGGGGAATGGAACACCTGAATCCAATGATTTGCAGTGGTGACCTAATACTTTTGGCAATATAGTGTGTGTGTGTGTGTATATATATATATATATATATATATATATATAAACAAGCAAACAGTAGTAGCACAATACCTTCACACTTGCTTTCATCCAGTTTTGTACCACTTGGAGTTTATCTTTGGCAACAGTACAGGGGCTAATCATCTTCTGATATTGTTTATTTCTCATGCAAGTTAAATCCTTACGGAAATAATTAACTGATAAAAAAATGCAGGATTATTTTTAGTGTTTCTGCTCTGTCTGTTTTCCTGCTAAACACCATTTCTGACAAATGAGGCCGGAAAGGTTCGTGACATTGAAAATGATGGTTTGAATCAGACCAATGATGTGAGGGGGGAGATGTCTTGATTTGAAATTCCACAAGAGCAGGTAACAGATCACATCAAGGAGCTCTCTTCCCTACAGAATGCCCATTTAATCAAGCTAAAACCTCTTAGCTCACTTTCTCAGCTGCTTTCACCGAGCAGCAGAAAAAGGCAATCAAGGAATCTCTCCAGAATTGTTCCAGCGTGTTAATTGAACCTCAAATGGCCATTATCACATCCATATTCAGCACCGATCATGTATAGTCGGTGCTAAAATTACATGGGAACAGGGTTGTAAAATTTCATAACACATGTGTCATTTTATTACAGTTCACTTCATGTTATTAGTGTGGTATTTAGGGAATGTCTGTTTTTAAAGAGGACCTATCACTTTTCAAACATTTTACGTATCCAAGAGCTTACTGCTTTTTAGGGCATTTTCTTATATTTTCTAGGTTTATTTTTATATTTTCATCGCTTCATCTTCAATAGAAACTGTTGGCCTGAGCCTTGCTCTGAGTGTGGACTGTAGATTTCATTTTAGGGCATCCACTCTAGATAAATTCCAGTGGGGACACTTGTTTCTGGCTGAGAGGGGATTTACCTTACTTTAGAGAGGTTTTTATCACCTTCTGTTGTGTCTACCTGACAGGAAGGAAATCTCTTGGATTGGGACAAAGCAGAAAAAAAAAACCGACAGGTGTTTCAACCCTTTGAGGACCGTAAGATTTTGGAACGCCAAAAGAATAAATTGTTTTGTTTTTAAAGTTCATACACTTCAGTTGCTGTAACTAAGCCATTTCATGAAATATTTGGCAAAAAGCTAGATCCATTTGTTGTTTGTTGATAAGAACTAATATTTTGACTCAAACCAAAAAAAAAAGAGTTTTAAGTTCTTAATCAGATGATACACGCAATTAAAAACATGGGACAAATACGTCCCTTGGTCCTCAAAGGGTTAACCATTTCTTACTTTTTCAAAATGAATTATATAAGTTTAGATATGCTTTAAGGACTTTCCAAATGAAAATCAGTTACAAATTATTTCATGAAGTGGTACAGAATTATAATAAAAAATAAATGGTTTTGATTTAAAGCATGTCATTAAAAGCAAACTGGTCCCAAAATATATTTCAGTTTTGGGTAAATGACAGCCAGTTAAATCAACCTCTGGCTTCATAGATTTTCCAAGAGTCTCCAAATGGCAAGGCCAATGAAGTCTTTCTCGTATTGCTGAAATCTCCAATTATACATTATGCAAAGTCTAATAGGAGTGAAATGCACCATCATTTGGCACTTTTTTTTTTGCTGCCACAGTTTTCAGAACTTGGATTTCAGAGAGATTACTATTCTAGAATTCACAAAAAATATAGCAAGCAAGTATGCAAGTCAGCATACCAAGCGTAACTGAACTATCTGTTGATAAATAGGTTGAGCTGGGCTATTGTACATACAGTAATTCTAGCAGTTTTTTTCTTGGACATGTTTTCATATGTTGCCATGTCAGTTAATCTTATTAATAAGACAAAGAGCAATGTACAAGGATCAGTATCCCATAGCAGACAGAAAACATCTTTCAGTAACCTGAGCACAATAAACTCAGCTTGCTGCAGGTTACTGATCTTTGAGACCACCACAATAGTGTTTTATGTTGTCTAATTAAAGCAGGGCTATAGTCGAATCACCATTACCTCACATTCTTGCTACATTAAATACTATATGTGTGTGTGTCCATATATATATTTTTTCTTTTTTTGTAGCTGCCTTATGGTCAGTCATGCCCGGAATCTTCCTATTTTGCTTTGGTATTGGGTGTTCCTGAAAAATTACAGGGAATGGAGCTCAAGCTGTGATACCAAGATTTATTCTCTGTATCATTCTTTTGTGAAGCCAGTCTGGGATGGTGTTGCACTCCCAGAGGGTTGTGCATGACATCCTAGTTTCACAGGAAGTGAGTCTATCCTCATTTTATCTGGAAAACCATGGTAGGCCAGGATTTGAGAATAATGCTGAGACAGCCCTAGACCATGGTAAGGCATCATGCTTGGCCACTACTTGAGCAGTTTGGGGTATCTGAGTTCCATGTAACTTTTCATAATATGTAATTTTTATGATATGTAACTGGTTCCATGATTATTGCCTGAGCACTGGTCATAAGGTCTAATGAATGAGACAATTTGGAATCAGACATAGATGCTGATGGGACACATACAGTATGCTTCAGCTTTACTACATCAGTCCTCTTCTGTGAAAACAAGAAGCCTGTTTTACTAAAGGAAATGAACAATAGCCACCATAAATCGCTATAGCAGGTTTTGGCTGCTTGTCATCTAAAGACACCGAAGTTCACTCAATAGGTCTAGGGATTGAGTGTACTATCTAGCAAAGTTAGTTTTTTAATCCTCGTTTGCTGTGTGTGTTGAGTATTCAAATATTACTGATTTTATATTGTATATTCAAGCAAAGTTTACCAAGGCATGAGCATGTCCCATTTAACATTTTTGCCTAAATCTGAAAAAATTCATGAATGTGACCAGCTCTCTAGGTCAGTGGTGGTGAACCTATGGCATGCATGCCTTTTCTGTGGGCACGTAAGCCATGTCACCCCGTCAACTGAGCATCATATAACAGCGTACATAGGGGCCATGCGCATGCTCGGAAGGGAGTAGCGGGGCTAGGCGATGACATCACGAGCCATGACTCATTAGCTGTGACTCGTCTAAGCTTTTGCATGGCCGGTCAGTGCACTGCCAAGGATATATATATATATGTTGGACTGGCTGTGAGTTTTTATACATTCCTTTTTGTTAACATAACATTTTAGCTTGTGCTGGTGGTCATTGTAACTTTTCTCCTTGTGCTGGTGGTCAGTGTAACTTTTCCCCTTGTGCTGGTGGTCAGTGTAACTTTTCCCCTTGTGCTGGTGGTCAGTGTAATTTTTCCCCTTGTGCTGGTGGTCAGTGTAACTTTTCCCCTTGTGCTGGTGGTCAGTGTAACTTTTCCCCTTGTGCTGGTGGTCAGTGGAACTTTGGCCCCTTGTGCTGGTGGTCAGTGGAACTTTGCTTCCTTGTGCTGATGGTCAGTGGAACTTTGCCCCTTTGTGCTGGTGGTCAGTGGAACTTTGGCCCCTTGTGTTGGTGGTCAGTGGAACTTTGCTCCCTTGTGCTGGTGGTCAGTGGAACTTTGCCCCCTTGTGTTGGTGGTCAGTGGAACTTTTCCCCCTTGTGCTGGTGGTCAGTGGAACCCTTATTACGGTGCTTTTCTTTTAAGACAAAATATGTTATGTATGGATTGTTTTTTCTAATCTAAAATCTCAGTATTCAGGTTTAATTGCAGTGTTGGCACTTTGTGATAAATAAGTGGGTTTTGGATTGCAGTTTGTGCACTTGGTCTCTAAAAGGTTCGCCATCACGGCTCTAGGTTATATAATCCTTATGTGCCAAGCAAAATAACAAGTCTAAAACAAATATGCTCTGTATTTATCACTGGGACATCACTGTCAAACAGCAGTATGAAATTTTGTATGCCAGTTTGCTTCAGCCACAGCAGTCATATCTGCACACTCAGACTGTAATGCCCCCAGGCCTTTTTACATCGAAAGTTTTGGGTTTTGGTAGTCTTGTTCCTGCATGACATGCACATGTAGAATTCCAATTGGGAGATAGACTCCCAAAGGTTAATTGAAAATTACATCTTTATTTTAGGTGTGTCACTGATTTAGTGAGTATAGCTTGGACCTTGAAGAAGGGGACAAACCCTGAAACCTTGTCCTGAAAAATTGCATGTTAGTGCAAATAAATAAAAGTATCATGGACAGTACTCAATTGTTTCTATCACTGAATTACCTAGCATATGTTTGGATGATAGAACGCACGCTTCATAACAAATCACACTTATTAGTAAATTAACCATATATACTGTACATTGCAGTCTGCACACGCTTCTGTATACATTACGGGCACATAGTAAATACCACAAGGGTATAATTTGGTTGCCTTACTATGGATAATGTGGCAGTTTATGCACATTAATTTTGAGTAATTCCTGCCCCATGTGGCCAACTCCTAGGCATTTATCATGTAACCAGCCACCAGAGGGTTTCTGTAACAGTGATTACTTCAAGATGGAAAAGCTTGTGGACTTCCAAATGATTGAGTCCAGGTGTTTCCAACATACAAAGACATTTAGTAACATTGTGTGTATCCACCCATGTGCCAACAGTTTGGGGACGGCTGTTTTCTGTTCCAACATGACATTACCCTCAAGCACAAAGCCAGCTCCATAGAAGCTGTGGAGGCACTCAAGTGGCCTGCTCAGAGCCCTGACCGCAACCCTACTGAATACCTTCCGAACCAACATTAGTACCTGGCATTATAAATGATCTTTTGATTAAAAGGGGCACAAATCTCAAATAAACACTCCAAAATCCTGTGGAAAGAACTCGCAGAAGAGTAGAAGCTCTTAAACCCACAACAAGGGACTCATTCTATATTAAATTATAACTAAAGCCAAACCTTTTTTTTTGTTTTAGGATAGGATGGAGAAGGATTGAGACACCTGTTGGATTTTATTGCTGTCTGTGCCCCTGTTAGGGAAATTTACCCTTTCTCTTTGTTCTGTTTACCATTATCATTGAAATGGAGAGTAAAAGAAAATCCCACATTTTGGGTTGTTCCCAGAAAAGTAATAGAGGGGAAATCTTCCAATGGGGACACAAGTTCTGGTCTCCAAGGGATTTCCCTAATTTGCAGGGATTTCCCCCTCACTTCCTGTTTGGCTATGGGACAGGAAGTGAAAGGAAATCTCCACATTTGGACATAGATGGTGAAAACAAATCTGAGAGGGGTTATAACTCTCCCTTATTCTATCCAAAATGGAAACAAAAGATTTGCCTATAGTTCTACTTTAAGGTCCATGGTTGTGGAATGGTATGCCCAACAGGCTGTATACTGTTATTGCGATGATCAGGTGTCCACAAACATTTGACATTTTTCTTTACTTTTTTCCAAATCATGATATTAACATGTTACTAAAACCCCAACAGTAAAATCAGGCTGTATATGCAGTAAAGAATGCTTGTTATACTCACTGTGGAACCTAAGGGGTTAATCCTCTGCATTATGTAAAAAGGCTGTTTGGGCCAATCAGAACTGTCCAGACAGAGGTCAGGGGTTCTGCATCCTTCTAAAGCAGAATGAAAAGTCTTACTACAAGCTTTAACATATGCTCTGCTGGACACTGATAGAAGCCACAAGACTGCTCCAACTGCTGATGAGAAAAGGTATTTAGCAGTTTATATTTACTAAAATAATTGCTATTCTATGTTCTGTGTACTGTGGGAGACCAGATATAGTGGATGCAGGGCCCTGGGTTTAGTAACATTTCAGGGCAGTATGGCTGTGAATATAGCTTATGTGTGGCTGTACTATAAGTGTTCTTAAATTGGATCTAAACTTAAAAAGCGAAGATTTTCTATGTTATAGGGAACATCTAGAATTGTTACTGTGCCTAAGAAGTACTCTGAAAAATGTTCCCTTTTGCCTTAAATTCCTTCTGAAATATAGCCGAGCACTTCATTGTATATGTTGATGTCTTGGCACTTCTGTGCCTACAGTCCCATACCTGCATATCTGTAACACGAATCTAAGACTCTGCTGCATCTTACTGCTAATCTCTCAGACATGGAATGAGATTTATTAAAGCGATTCTAAAGGTTGATTTTTTTTTCTGGAAAACAACAAACATGTCTGTACTTACCTACTATGTGCAGTGGTTTTGCACAGGGCAACCTTGAATCTTCCTCTTCTCAGGTCCCCCGCAGGCTCTCCTGACTCCTCCCTCCTGCCGGGTGCCCCCACAGCAAGCAGCTTGCTATGGGGGCACCCGCTGCTCTGTGTGTCCATTCACACACAAAGCTGCGGCTTGGTCCCACCCCATCTCTCTCTTCATTGGCTGACTGGCTGTGATTGACACCAGTGGGAGCCAGTGGCTCCCGCTTGCTGTTTCAACCAATGAAGAGACTAGGGACAGCCGAGGCTGTCATTTACATCGCTGAATCGCGATCAGGCTCAGGTAAGTTCTGAGGGGGCTGGGGGCACTGCTGCACAGAGAAGGTTTTTTACCTTCATGCATAGAATGCTTGAAGGTAAAAAACCTTGAGCCTTCACAACCACTTTAATGTCACTACTGTGCTGCTCACTGTTCTCCTTGCTAAAGGCTCTTTTATGATGAATGGGTGCCTCCACACAGAGTCACTGTGCAAAACAAAGCATCATAACTTAGTAATGGGAAAAGATCAGCTGCAGAGAGACCACTGACAATACTAGTGACTAGTCCTTTGCCCTCTAGACTCCTTTGCACTTTGTCTGAAACAGCTTCCAGAGTTCAGATCCTCCTTAAAATAAAGATGTTTGCACTATGGACCTTTATTTGTGTTTTTAATGCTCAGATAATACAATTGTGCAAGAGATATGTATATTTTCCTCAATATTAATGTACAGCAGTAAATATTGCTTAACAAGGTTAAATTGTTTCAAAGTAGCTTCAGACTGGAAAGTCTGAGCTAAAAATTGCACTAGTGCATTTAATAGCTTAAAAATTAACTTTACACCCACATAATTTATTATTATGGAAAATAATCACAGTCACGCAAGATTAATTTGGCAGGGAAGCTAAAAACACAACACATTTCCTCTTAACACCCTACTGGGTGCAATAATATTAATGTTTCTTACACCTGAAGAAAATGTATAACAGAGGCACTCCGCTTCCAATACACTTCCAGAAAACATTAATGACACACTTGGAGTGGGAGGCTAAAAATATCAGGCAAGATAATACTTTTTTAGATTTTTAAGACATTTTTATAGCTGACTGTTCACACTGCAAGGTGAAAAAAACATTTAATAACGAAAAGAAACATTTTGCTGTAAGGGAGTAGAGATAAATTGTTGGCATAAGCTATACTTGTATGTTGCAGCTCCTTCCAGTGATCTTCCCATTGGCTATTTCAATTGGCTGAATTTGAAAACTCCTTAATGCAATAAATTCCTATCAGAGGTTCTAATCTTTTTGAATACTGTAAACATTTATAGTTGTTGTTTGGAGTTCCACTTTATCATCAAAGTAGTATCCTTCCATTACCAGATAAAGAGAATGGTAAAGTTGGACAGCAAAACAATTTTAATCAATTATTTTTTTTAAAGATTTGATTGGAATTACAATTGTTTTAGTGAGTATTTTTTTATATAGCACAAATGATTGCTGTTTTTCTCTAAACTAAAATTGCAATCATAATTACAATCTAAATTAGAGTAGTTAAAGTTGGCTACACACTCACTATTTTGCATCTCTTTTTTTAAATGTCTAAATTATTTTATTATACGTGATGTTTTATTTTAATTAGCTTCTTTTTGCAGCTTGCTCCTGTTACCATAATTGCAATGATAAAAAAAATACATAAAAAATTTAAAATAGCAGTACACATATAACAATTAAATTAAAGAAAGGAAAAAAATCACAAATGGAAATAATAAAATTAATGCTCTTAATAGAACCCCCACAAAAAAAAACGACATCTCTTCTTATCCCTAAGCTCATGCATTTGATTTAAAATTGATCCAAAAAGATCCACATAAGTTATATAAATGTAATTAGATTATCATGCAGTCAAATTCTGAAATAAATAACAGAATAATACTGAGATGTTGTAAGGACTTTATTTAGATTTGTCTACATCAGTGGTCCCAGGGGCCAAATGCTGCCCTTTGCTTGCCTTTGTTCAGCTCTTGAGGCATAATTCCTGCCACTGACATGAACAATGTGGCACTATTCCTCCCATTGACACAAATGATGGGGCACTATTCCTCCCACTGACACCAACAACGGGGCCATTTTCTTTCCAATGACACCATCAATGGGGCACTATTTCCTCCCCAATACCAAAGATGGGTCATTGTTTACTCCCACTGGGCACAGTCTGTTCCCCCTAAAGTCTAAAGAACAGCAAACTATCCCTTTATTTAGAAAGTTTGGAGATCCCTGGTCTACATCATGCAAAACAACTGACTTAGACTGCTTTTGTCAATTCAAAACAAACATGTTCTTTTGAACTAACCTAAACGTATACTTTCATTAATTCCTCATTTTGAGTTATTGTGACTTAAAGGTATATCAGAAAATTAATTGTGACTTTTTCCCATTTTACTTATCCAGTTTATATTTCATATACCGGTAGGCCAGTGTTTCTCAACCGCTGAGCACAGGCTTTCTCCTAGTGGGCCGCAGATTTTTTTTGTCTTTTTTTTTACACACAGGCAAGTTTACACACCTATGAGTACAGCCATGTTAAAAACAATTAGCTGCATTTAAATCCGTTAACAAAGAAAACCTGAATTCCTAAAAATGTGGCTTTTCCATATGCAAGAAGCCTTTAAATTGTGTGCGACATTGCATCCAGGATGATTTTCACAGACAGTGTCAGACACTATATTCTGGCATCACATATTTCGGATATGTAATTGATTTTTTAACTTACATTTAGTGTGGCATAAACAAAGAAGCAGAACCCCAACAGTCATTTTTAGCCCCAAACAATGCCACCATTACCAGCTCCTGCCACTTCACCTAGCCTATTCTGCTACAAATATCAGGGTAAATTCTATGGCCAGGAGGAAAGGTAGGCAGCAACAAGGATTAGGAGTAGAATCCTACAACCATAATCCACCTACCCTACTCCCCCCAAAAAAATATATTAAAAGTTATGTAACCCCAAGAGCAGTGGTACAGTTGCTGCCAAATGGAGGTAGTAGGTGCTGACCTAAACATTGCTAAGGTGACCTCTTTCTCCTTCTCTTTTACCTCCTCTACTCTCCCTCCCCTTCCTTCTTCATCTTTTACTGGAGAACGGACATAGCCACCCTCTAATAGCAGTCGAAAAAAAAAGTTTGGAGGTTTAGAGGAGACTGAGAGCAATAGAAGGTATTTTAGGAGGAGTTTAGAATACATACTTCAATAGATTTTTATTTTAACAAATTCTTTATTTAAAAGAAGCAGTCTCCAACATATCAAGACATCATAATAAAACAGAATGCACCATGTAGTACAAAATACAACAATGGACTTCTAACAACCATTTAAACAATACAAAGTAACAAAAAAGGACAGGTAGCAAATATTCTGAGAAGTCTCAAAATGTCAGCTTGAGATACCTCTACACAGTAAGAGGGGCAGGTACAGAAGAAAAATCAACAGAAATAGAACCTGAGGATGAGAGTTAGATAAAGCAACACCAGATAAAAGTGAGGGGATTGTCACTGTATAGCTAAATTAAAATGTAATCATGGCAAAGAGAGGGGAGAGAAAATGGGAAGAAAAAAAAAAAAAAGTAGACAAACATGGTCCATAGAGTCCAAGTTTTAGAGTGCAGTTTGCGTTTATGTTTTGCAGAAAGTACAAGGTCTTCCATTTGATTCAGTTTTTCGACTCTACTTAGCCAAAGTCCGATGGACAAGGGTTGCAGATCTTTCTATTTGAGAGAGGTACATGATTTGGCGACATTAAGAAGATGGTGAAGTATAGATTTCTTATAAGTTTTGGTCAGTATGTTCGAGGCATGAAGGAGGAAAATGGCAGGATCATCTGGTATTCAGTAATCTGTAAATTTTGTAGCAATTCTCCGGACCTATTTCCAGTAATGAGTCCATTTGGGGCGGGACCACAAGATGTGCAGCAGTGCCCCCCCCCCCCCCATCCTCCAGGCATCTCCAGCAATGAAAATACTGTGGAAAGTGTGAAGGATAGATGGGGTAAGATACTTTTTTTTCCCAAATTCTCATACAAATCGAGGATTTTAGAGTGAAACGAATGATGTTGTTCCCTTGGTCCACTGTAAAAGTCCTGCCCAGGTCTGATTCCCACCTCTAAAGATAGGGCAACTGGAAGTCATCTAGGGGAACTAATAGCAGGGAATAAACCACTGAAAGAGCATGAGGTAGGGCACCTTGTTAAGTATAATATTCCTCCAATGTAGTCAGTCGGTGTTACATCGAGGTGGGAGAGAGCTGAGAAGATGATGGATCTGCATTGCTCTCCAGAAATCCAAGTTATAAGGTGCTGTGGGGTCCTTAAAGGTTTGCAAGGCAGACCAGGCATCTGCTACCAGGAAGTGAGATGCCTGATAGTTCGTAGAGTCAATTAAGGTTTGGAAGGTTCCATATTGTAAGCCTGAAGGAAAGCATGGGTTACCTAAAATGGAGAGCATAGTCACCTGGGGCTAAGGAAGTGGTGGAGAAAAGTGAGGCACACGTGTGTGACATAGGACCTATCAGCCCTATCAGAGGGTGTGCCTTAAGAAAAGAGGGCAGGTCAACATAGCACTATGGCAATCTACAGAGTGTTATCTGTTTCTGAGCTTGTTCTAGTTGCAGCCAGAGCTTAATATCTGCGTTACGACACCATTCTATGAGTCTGTCCAAGTGAGCTACCTGATAATATTTTTGCAAATACAGAACAGCAAGGCCACCATGTTTGGGCAGTGTCAACAGGTGACAATGGACCCCTGGCCATTTATTTGCCCTGATGAAGTTGGTGAAGAGAGATTAGACTTGTTTAAAGTAATGGGGGGGGGGGATAGCAATGAGTAAGGCCTGAAAGAGGTATAAAAATTTTGGTAAGATGCTCATTTTAATAGTATTACAGCGCCAGAACCATGAGTGCAGACCATGATGCCAAGAGGGTACAATCTTTGCAAAGAAGTGGGGAGAAGTTCAGTTCAAAAGTGCGGGGCAGTAGTGTGGGGACATAAGTGCCCAAGTATTTCAGTGTCATATTAGTCCATTTGAATTTAGAACTAAGCTTCAGATTTTGGATCAGTGACTGTGGCATTGCAACCCCCATAGCCTGCAACAAATTAAAATTCATATTAAAGTTACATAGGGCCCCATAGAGTTCACATTCCTAAAGGAGAGTAGGAATAGAGATTGATAGGTTAGTTAAGGAGAAAAATATGTAATTGGCATACGCTGTTGAGAGTGCACAAATGGAAGACCCGTGATGTCAAGGTTCAGCTGGATCTCACAAAGAAAGGGCTCAAGTGTAAGGGCAAAGAGTAGGGTCAACAGGGAGCACCCCTGTCTAGTTCCATTTGTGATGTAAAAGGGCTCAGAGAGAACGCAGTTTGCTTTAAATAACAAACATGTCTATACTTACCTGCTCTGTGCAGTGAATTTACACAGAGCAGCCCAGATCCTCTTCTTTTTGGATCCCTGCTTGTCAAAGCTTAATTGAACAAGTTGAAGTTAGAAATTCAGCTGCACCAGATTTTGATTTTGCACTCTCCAGTTTTAGTAAGTCAAACCCTACCACTCACTGCTAGCACATACATACTTCTCGTGCTGATCTGAGGTTGATTCCAACTCTTCTAGAGCTCAGGGATGGATCATTTGTGGATATCGTGGAGGACATTCCCTGTCATTGAATGCCATAGAAGACTTCTATCATGCTTTGTAGTTTTACATCCATGTTCTTCTATTGTCATCTGTTTCTGATTGGTCTTCTCTGGAGAACCTCTGCAGGCAATACTGGCAAGTTTTTCTTTGTCGGATTAGCTCAAACAAAATGATTTACTGCAGAAGTAGAGGGAAGTGATGTCCCTTTTTCTCTACCAAAATCATTTTCCTAGAATTCATAGCAGTTTTCTCCTAATTATGTAAGACAAATTATTTCCTTTAACCAAAGTATTTCATGCTAAAGAGAGATAGTGGATAAGCTGGTAAGTACTTGCTGTCTCACAAAGCTGGAATAGATTTCATTCAAAGCAAGCTAAGAAAGGTTTACTGTGTCCCGGCACTTTACTGCAGGGCATTTCAAAATCATGCATTTAGAATACCAACAGCTGCTTAAAATAAACTTTTCACAAGAGAAATACTAGTTTTGTTATTGCTTACTTCCTGCTGAAATTTGTAGTTTCTTGACTGTCTCAGTCTTTAAAACATTGGAATGTATTTTGAAAAAAATTGCCTTGAAGTTTGCCAAGTGAAAGTGCATGTACATTTGTTTTGTGCAATTGGGAAAAAAAGCTACATACTTCCAATGCTGGTCGAGCATTTTTCATTGCTTTGAGACAGAAAATACCGCATTGGGGGGGGGCATTAAACATTTACTTCAACTTAAAGTCTTGGGGAGCAGCTATTGAAAGATGTTTTACCTTAATGCAGAAAATGCAATATAATGTAAAATACCTGTCTGTCTTTATAATCACTTTAAAGTAAAACTCCCATCTAAGGATTAAAGATTATATACGGTTTCTAAATTTGTCTTTGGGGAGCTTCCCCCTATTTTCTGCATGATGACATAATTGGAAGTAAGTATATTTCTTTCAATGGGAATCACACAGAAAATCTGACATAGATTCAAGCCCATCCCAATTTATTGAAAACCTATGTTTACTGCTTTTTACAATGGAAAGCTCATTGTCAGAAATGTGTCATATGTATTAGCATTAAACATTTACTTCAACTTGAAGTCTTGGGGAGCAGCTATTGAAAGATTTTTTACCTTAATGCAGAAAATGCAATATAATGTAAAATACCTGTCTGTCTTTATAATCACTTTAAAGTAAAACTCCCATCTAAGGATTAAAGATTATGTAAGGTTTCTAAATTTGTCTTTGGGGAGCTTCCCCCTATTTTCTGCATGATGACATAATTGGAAGTAAGTATATTTCTTTCAATGGGAATCTCACAGAAAATCTGACATAGATTCAAGCCCATCCCAATTTATTGAAAACCTATGTTTTCTGATTTTTACAATGGAAAGCTCATTGTCAGAAATGTGTCATGTGTATTAGCATTAAACATTTACTTCAACTTAAAGTCTTGGGGAGCAGCTATTGAAATATTTTTTACCTTAATGCAGAAAATGCAATGTAATGTAAAATACTAAACATTTACTCCAACTTGAAGTCTAAGCCCCTTAGAATAGATGAATATTATCAAATTAGGTCAAATGCACTTTCGTATGCCTATCCTGCTGTCCCACCATTAGTCCACTTACAAGCAAACTTCAGTAGGTCCAAATGTTTCTTTTCCCTGGACTGGCTAACTTGTTCTCTCTACTCCAACAACTGGCCACTGACCCTACACACACACAGTAGAGACCCAGCTGCCAGCATGACAACCAGTCCAACTCTTTGTATAGTACAAACCATGTCCCACCTATGAATCAATCCATCTTACACCAGTCCAGTGTAGGTGGTGCATGGATTGGTATAGCATAATTGGCACATTGCACAAAGTATCTAAAACTCATACTATGCCTAAGGTTATTTGACTTATACAACATATTTATTCAAATTATACACTATGTCATTCAGTTTTACTTTTTTTGTTTTCAGATCTTTGCAGTGCCATTTTTGACACCCCAAATCCAGCACTGAACATCACACATACACATACATATCAGTATGTAATTTAGTTACTTGTCTTAATATCTACCAAACATGAAATGTTGTTGTGACAGGTCTGGGAAATACTGATCCATTGCAGTTTGTTCTGAATGTATATCTTTACTCTTCCACTTATGATGTCACTTCTGCCTACCAATTTTATTTTCTATCAAAGCTCCTTTCTCCAGTGGTTTAATCCACAAGCACTGCAAATGTCATCTTCAATACTGGTGACAAAGCTTCCTTATGCGCCTTACAAGTATTCCCGCGGATGTGTCTTGTCTATAAAAGTTATCTAATCACACTAGACACACTTTGGATCCTTTCCCGGAGGAATAGTAGATAAGTTACCCATGCACTTTTTAATTTTACAAAGTGCTCTGGTCCTTATAATTTACTTAATATAGTAATTTAATGTACCGCAGCATTACTGAACAAATTATGTTAAAAGTATTTTAAAGTTACAATGGGAGTTTGCCTCTGGTTACTTGGTTATATGATTTGATTATCAAGAGAAAAGCAAGGCAGGCACAGAGGTTTTGATAAATGTGGTTGTAGATATTTTATCCCAGACAATATTAAAGCATAGAATAAAAGACTAGGTTGTGCAGTAATGGAAGGAGGATGATGGTTTAAACAATCATTTACAAACTCTGTGAATTAAACTTGAACAAAGTGTCTGTGATAGCTGAAAAATTCAACCTATTAACTGTTATCGTTAATGTTGCTTACCTTCTAAAGCAAACTTCTAACCCATATTCCAACTCACCCCTAACCTTCACCTAACCCAAAAAAGAAGTTGGCCATAGATGGATCAAAATTCAGATGGTTCAGCAGGGACTGCCTGAATTTTGATCAGTGTTTGTCCGTGCTTGTTGAGCAGAAGATTGTTTGATCATTTCTGTAAAAAGAAAAAGATTGGGTAACTTTTTTTGATCAGCGGCTGGAGCAGATTGGCAGCAAGTCCTTCTCCAAATACAATGTCCTGACAAGGGGGTTGGGGTGGGGCAGTAGGGTTTCCTCCATCCACTTCTCTTGTTATTATTTTTGTTTTTCCTTCAACACGCTGGCTGAACAAAAAAAAAAAAAAAGACTCACCTAAGGCCAGCATAACCTGTAAAGCCCAAATGAAGTCTCAAACATGTATATCTTTATAGACCCACATGTTTTGATGATTTGCAAATTATTTTTTTGCCTTAAAATGCTTTAAAATACTTTTTTTCCTTTAGTGAAAATGATTCTTCCTGCTTTCACATTTCAGCGTTCTGTGTAAGACCCTATTCACAATGGTGCACTGAGGTTTAGCTGCAACACAGGTGCATCCTTGGTTTTCATGAGTTTTAGCTGTGGTCCCATAGACTTCTATCAGGTTGTGCTTTTTTGCACGTTTTCTGAAAGTGCACCAAAAGTCCTGCATGCTGCACCTGAACGTGCATGAAAAGACAGACCCATGCTTCAGCCAAACCACAGCACACCAAACATGACCTAACAGCCAGTCCTGTCATCATAATTGTCTTCACACAGTTGTATTACAGAGAAGAGAGGGGGCATGTTTGACCAGGTCTGATACATCACTGTAAGCACTGTTTTATCTCCGCTGAACTGCACAGTCCTATTTAGTCACTGCTGCTGTAAGAAGAAAGTTAAGTCCCCACTAGACTTCCCCCCTGCTGCTGTCCTGGGTTCTGCTGCACTCCTAGGTTCTGCTGCACTCCTAGGTTCTGCTGCACTCCTAGGTTCTGCTGCACTCCTGAGCACTTGGGCCATTCATGGAGATGTGAAGGATGGTCAGTGAACATCCATTTGCTGACCATCTCAGTGTACAGTGAAAGCAGCTGCAAAAAGGTTTACATCATTTATAGCTTCAATTTATTCATACCCTGGTTGTTGTCAGGGGTGTGGAAATTTTTGAAAAAACTACTTGCCCATGGACTAAATTGGTGTCCCAATCTACTTGTCCTGATAACACAACATACATTTTTAACCAAAACTGTATTTTAATCTGCTTCAAGTAATGTCCAGGGCTTTTAAAAACAAAATGGGATTTATAGCAACTTAAACATTTAAACATTTAATATTTTTAACATTGCGCTGTTTATCTCCCCCCCCCCCCCCCCCCCCCGCCTGTCCTGTCTCCAGCACTGCACCTGGGGACTAGTAGGGAGGGGAGAGACCTTGCAGTATAGTGAGCACCAATTGGCTGCTCATCAGGGAAGGGGAGTGTCCTGCTTATCCTTTATCCCTTTCGCTGCCAGAGCTGTTTTTGCATTATTTGCACACTTTTAAAAAATGGTTTTATGCCTGAAGATGACACAAACCCCCCAAACATTATATATTTTCAGAAATCCTAGAAAATAAAATAGCGGTTGTTCCTATTTTTTATGTCACATGATATTATCACAAAGGTCTAGGAAACACAAAATTTCAGTAAAAAATACAGTTAAGTTATTTTTAGGGCACAAAAAGCAATAAACTATCCAATCTTTTTGTAAAATATAAAAGACAAGGTTGCAGCGAGTAAATAGATATCCAACATGTCAAACCTTAAATCTGTGCGTGAAACGACGACAAACTTTAGTACCCTATATTTCTATAGACAACACTTTTAAAGCCCCTTATAGGTCATCAGTATAGTGTATGGAGGAGGTCTGGTGCTAGAATTATTGCTCTCATTCTGGCATGCGCGGTGATATGTAACGTGTATTGCAATCCACGTTTTCATGTGTAGGCATGTGCGTACATATGTGGGAGTAGGGGTCCTTGAAAAATTTGGGGGTGTTATATGTTTGGGTGTAACTTCCATTTAAAAAAAAAAAATTTAAATCACTTATGGGACAAAAAGTCCGCTATGTGATTTTTGGTGACAGGTTCTCTTTTTTGAGACATGCAGGGTCTAAAAGACCCTGCATGTCTCCCCTGTACTACACTGAACGTAATCCAGTGCACATCGTTGAACGGGGACCCGGTAGTGACGTCACATCACTGCCAGATCAGGAGAAGGGGAGGGGAGCGGATGTGTCTCCTCCTCCCTACCCTATACCACATCCCACGGCACCCGCCAAACCAGTCTCATGCCCGCAGAATGGGAAAGCAGAGCCCGGGACATATAGCGGGGGAGAGGATGACACTGTGGGCTGTGTGTAAGCAATCGGCTTACACACAGCACTGCTACCGATTGCTTCCTGATAGGTGAGCCCTGCTGCTTGCCTGCAGCAAGGCTAAGGGCAAAAAAAACTACCTGGCCGACACCCGGAACTACATGTCTCGGGCGTCGGGCGATAGGAATTGGACATCAATGGTTGTGGATGCAGATGAAGCTAATCAAGCACAATCTGTGCTTAATTGGCTTAAGTGATGTGCAGAGGTGACATCATCGGTCTACTAGACCCTTAATGTCTTCATAAATAGAACCTGTTTTCCCCCTTGTGATAATAATAAAGTTACAGTGATTGTAAAAGATTTTTTTTTTTAATAACAAATGTGTTATACTTACCTGCTCTGTGCAATGGTTTTGCACAGGACATCCCCGGTCCTCCTCTTCTGGGATCCCCACAAGTGCTTCTGGCTCCTCCCCCTTCTAAGTGCCCTCATATCAAGACATTTGCTATGGGGCGCTCTTGCAGGTGAGATCCTGAGCTGGGATCTGTGTGTCCGTTGACACACACGGTGATTCAGCACCACCCTCCCAACTCTCTCCTCACAGGCTGTGATTGACAGCAGCAGGAGCCACTGGTTTCCCACTGCTTTATCCATGTCCAGTGAGGAGAGAGAGAGTGGAAACAGATGCTGCTCTTGGGCACTGTCCTGGCTCGAGATCGGGCTCAGGTAAGTATTTGGGGGGGGGGGTGCGATGGAGCAACACACAGAATATTTTTTACCTTAAAGCATAGAATGCATTAAGGTAAAAAAAAACCCATCTGCCTTTACAACCAGTTTTAGGTAAAAAAAGATAAAAACATTAAAGTTAATTATAATCAATAAATCCTCCTCCCCCAAAAAAAATCTCCCTACTTCCACTTACACATATATAAACATAAACATGTGCTTCGAGAGTGCCCACATACAACAGCTATGGTTGTACCACACATGTATTGCCACACGCATAAGAGTCCATAAACCCTCATATATACCCTGTGACGTGACTGGTCTCAGGTGATACACAGAGATGAAAAAAACCCTCCTACATAAGTTGGACTTGGATCTTCCCCTACATCCATTCAAAGTGCAGGATTTACACAGGATCTCTCAGCTCTGAAAAGCAGGGGGAGGAGAGCTGAAGTTACATTCACACAGCACACTGGAACAGATCTGAGGCTGTCAATCACATGCTGTGCCCTACCCTGTCACAGGAAAACTCATCAGAAGTGACTCATGCTGATAGAAGGGGAACAAGGCAGCGGACAGAAATGACACTTCGTGTTTTGGATTGAGACAATTCCTCACTATAGAGGGATATGCTTTTATCCATATTTCATGTCTGATGTTTACAATCACTTTAAGTTCAAATTGAAGAGCTGTAAGCTTTTAAAGCATCACCTATTTACAGTTTTGGGCACCATATTTTGTTTGCCATTTCATGGGCGTGAACAGTTTTAGGACATGGCCTTTTTAGAGTCTATTTACTGGGCCCAGCCTCATCTTTTATATTTTACAAAAAAAATTAGTATTATATTTTGTTTTTATGCACTAAACAGTGTGATTTTTTACTGAAAAATTGTGTTAGACACTAAATTTGTCTAACATAAAAAATAGCAAGTACTAACATTTTATGCTACAGGAAATCTGCATTCAAAAATATATAATGCTTTAATGTTTTATAGAATTTTCAGGATTAAAATATGGTTTTTATAATGTGTGCAAAAATGAAAAAAGGCAGCTTCAGTGAAAGGGTCAATTCCCCCCTAACAATTAACCCATAGGGGTGAATGGTCAACACTTATCGGATTAAAGTAGTTGTGAACATACAATGTCATAGACACTTTCTAATACAGTCATAACCATGCAGTGACCATAACTGATTTTGCTTAGTTTCTGAAATCATTTTTCTTACCTTTATTTACAAGGTTAAAAAGTTCTGTCATTTGACCACTCATCTCTTCTTCCTGATAGTGGAGGGCGGGGCTACAGAACACTGTGCAGACGTACAGTGTACCTGTGTTCCACAGTCTGTTCAACCTGAGCAAAGATGTAGCCTGTGGCTGAGCATTGGGCATGTTCAAGAATCAAACTGTGACTGGGAGAGGATGTGTGCCAGATGCAGGCTGTGACTGGCTGGGGAGTATGGTGGCTGAACAAACTACCTAATACAGGCATGCTGTGTGTCTGCACAGTGTCCTGTACCTCTGAATGGCCACTGTCCATGCAAAAACAGATCAGCTTTTGTGCTTTTTGTGATCAGTTTAGAACAAGGAAGAAAGATGACTGTCAGGATCAATCAGGTACTTCAGATGGTGGAAGTTCATGAAAATGATAGAGACTTCGATTTTTAAAATAAACATATATGAACACATAAAGAAAAAAAACATTTAGGGTAACATATATTTTAACACCGATCCCTAACCTAAGTTCTAACACCAGCCCATAGTCAGCATATCCTATTTTGGGAATCTCAGACAGCAAGCAGTCACCTTGTTGGATGGTGCTTATATACGTAGGCACTGTATTCATATGTCTATTATTGTCTGGTATCAGTGGGGTTAATTGTGTGCAGTGGTGCGTTGGCTGGAGGCAAGGTCACATGAATGTATGTAGGGGAGTGTTCCCCAGGGTGCACTCTCTTTGGTACTATGGGAAAGGAGGTAAGGGCACACATCCTACAATGTGATCATTAGTGGAAGAGGGAATTCATCAGTGATGGGACCTGGAGTCGGGAAGTGCAAAGTTACCAGCCATATGTAACACCATTGTACAGCCCACACAATTATGCAGCCTACACCATTGCATAGCATGGTTCCCCTGTGTCACCCAGTAGTGGCACCCATTCATAGCTCCTGTCTACATCCTGCTCAATTCCTGACACCATTAGAAACTGCTCTGTGGATAACGGAGCTTACAGTCTAATATTTATACCACGGTCATAGTATGGTCAGTAGTGGGTGGAAGCCAAATTGCTGTACTTAATATATTTTTTGGATTGTGTCAGGAATGGCAACTTCCACAGGAAATGTTATACAAATACTGAGAGATAACATACAAACTTTATGCAGATAGTTTCCCTAATGGGAATCAAATCCAGGACTAAAAATTACAAGGCAAAGATTCCACCACTTCGTCATAATGAAATCCCTCAAACAATATAATCAGCAAGACCTGTGACTGCCAGTGCTTGCGTAATTGCCAACGTTTTAAAATTATTTCTGAAAATTATCACATCTCTTAACACCTTCTACAATGTACAAACTTTATTAAAGCTTATACATCATCAGCACTTTTAATGATGACACAGTTGTACTATATAAAATACACTGCAAATTTCTGTACGTAGACAAATGAAGAACGTTTGATGTCAGGATCAATATATGAGAGAGTTCACTTATGCATTCAAGTAGTTGTTCCCCTTAATTCTGTCCTACACATAAGTTATGGATGACCCTACAATTAGTCAATTTGAAAAAGACAAATGTCCTTTGAGTTCAACCAAAAAAAAACTTTGCAGAACCTTAAGATGTATATGACATTGGTGACCAGTTCCCAGGAGTGATGGAGTAAATATTTTAGAGGATGTCCCGCTATCTAATCAGCCTCTAATTGCTGAGGGGCTAAGTTATTGAGGATCCTTTATAGCGTCTGACACTCACCATAAGCGTTTGTCAAGTTTAGATGGGTGAGCGCCACTGAACTGGGGGAGGTTTTCCTCTGGAGCACATGGTGACACTTGAGTGAAGTTTCATGCACTTAATTAATTTTATTTGCTCATGTGGTGACTTTAGAGGATCAGAATGACTTTTTATTCAATCACATTTTATTTATTTTTATTTTTTTTGGTGGACTTATTTGAAGTATTTATCCATTTGATGAATTGGACTTTTACTGATTTATTTTAATTTCATTGATTTTTATATATTTACATTTATTTGTTATAGCACAATATTTAATTGTATATTTATTTGTGTTACTATGTTATTCTTGATTTTTTGCGCTGCTTTCACTAGTCATTGTAAAGATTTATGGGGTGATTATTGATTTATTCACTATTTAAGGCAGCAACACTATACATGTTCCATTTTTCATGCATTCGTGGGAGTTATTTGCTATTCACTCATTAAGTTGTTAGGCAATTTAATATTCGTAGTTATTAAATTTTTTTTTTTGTGGTTTTGCACGGTGAATATAATTTTGATATATGTATTTCTTCAGAACCTTAAGCATGTTGTGCTTGATCCAAAGAAAAGCTTTCTGTGATTGGAGGAGTAGATGGATGTCACAACCTCCTCTCCTCCAATCACAGAAGCCTGGCATTTAGTGGAAAAAATACAAGGCTTTTTTTTCTGAATGTAGGATGTGTACAATGAACGGCCTGCTATAGTCCATGTACTACCACCAGAACTACAAGTCTGAGACCTTGATGTTTGGTAGTTACAGCACTGAAAATAACAGCGTTATCTCTCCAAACTCAACTCCCTGTTTGAAAAAATGCAATATATATTACTCAAATTATGTACAGCAGACCACCAATGTATGGTTAAAGCTTGTTCTATGTTTAATGTATAGGATGCATTAAAATGTTCCTGTCTATCGGAAGTAATGAAGTCTTCACACAATTGTGAACAATATTATTTGACTTATTGATTTATTTTTGAAAATTAAATACCCCATTTAAGCAATTTTCCTTTTACTAGCAATATTACAATAGAATGTATAAAGATTCTGTGGTACAAAGAAGTAAAAAAATAAAGAAAATCTTTGACAGTGATGTAGCATTAATAAAACGTTATCAGATTGTAAAGGCGACCTAGTGCCCTACAGTTTATTCATCCTGCCTCTACTACGGTAAATACTATACATCAAACAAAGAACATTACTGGTTTATATTCATATTTTCTCTAAGGAAATTAAAAAGAGAATCAATGGCATGCTTCAGCACACCATACAGATAATGAGCATTTCTATACATTTCATGCTTATCTTTCTACAGGGAGTTTAACGTTGTTCTTTTCCTATTACCTGGAACATCTCAGACCTTGTAGGTTTTTGAATTGCCTCCTAAAAAAAGGATTCTCTTGGCTTTGGATCTCTAGACTAGGTAATTAGCTGTGAGATGTCTGCTCTATAGCTCGTTGTTTTATTGTGTTGCCTTTCTTCAGCGTTCATACTCAGGGGCATTTGCAGTCAGCTCCCTTATAAAATGTATGTTGAGATTTGGAAGTGACATGTTTAGTAGTCATGGCAACACGGTTTCACTTCAATCAGTGTTTCCTTGTTGCTCATTTTCACTTTTTTTTTTATGGTAAAATTCAGCTGTCGTTCCCAGGATTTATTTCCTGGCACTACTGCGGTGTCAGGTAGTTTAATTTAGCAAGTCGTAGTTAAAATGCTTTAACTGCGATTCGGATTCCAAATTGCGAGAAGTGAATTTTTATAATATTATTCTGCTATCCAAATATGTTGTTTTATGAAGTGGGTCTTCTAGGCAGACAAAATATTACTAGCCAGCTTATAACAAAGTAGATCTAGATTCAAAAACCCCATATGAATCATTACTATTACTTTGGCTTTATGTCTTGTAATCTAACTGCTGATGGTTGAGTTTTGGCTAGCACAGGTGGAACAATGGTTGGCCAATGAATGTTTGCTATGGTGAACACACTGAATACCTTAAAAAAGTAATTGCACATATAGGTGGATGTTGCTGTGGCTAAGTCATTCCATAACTTTTTAATTTTCCTGACAATTTAATGTGGGAGATATCCCAGACAGACAGGAGTCTCAGTGCTTCTGCTTCATACTTCATGTTATATATATAAACCAAAACATTCTGTGCTATCCCTCAAACAAAACAACTCAATCGCTGCTATGTATATATCCAAAAGCATAAACAAATTATGCAAACACTATCATTTGCTTGCATAATTCTTCAACATGAAAGATAAGTAAGAAATAGATCAGAAAGAGTGAACCCCCTCACAGTGGACATGGCAGACGGAACGCCCTCCAACATCTAACCAGGGGCGGACTGACCATTTGGAAACTCGGGCACTGCCCAAGGGCCCGGGCTCAGTAGGGGGCCCCATGAGATGCCCCTGGTACCTTTTTCATAGGCTTTTTTGAGTTTGGGCAAGGACACAGGGGCTCCATGATCCCCTATTGCCCGGGGGCCCCATGAGTTGTCAGTCCGCCCCTGCATCTAACTGTTGAGGTTCACAAAGGATGTACTAAACTGATTGATGGTTCAACCAGCAGTTAACACATAATCTGTACAGGTGGAATCCAATTTAAGATAATAAAGGTCATAATATATGTTCTTGTAATTTTAAAGCTGAAATTCAGGTAGACTTTATAGAGCAAAGTGTGCTGACTTTTCCTATCTGAATCCTGCAGTAGAGGTGATAAACAGTTATGTACTTTTGCCTTAATTTCAGTGATCTGAAAAGGCTATACATGTTTCAGCAAATACATATCTCTAAGGACTTTATCTTGTATGTAGATTGCATTTAGATCCCCTTTAGCTAAAATGTTTAGTCACTGATGAAGTGGGCTTCTAAACCATTTACCTACATTTATAATTTTGTAGAATTCTGCAACCATTTAACTCGATTTAGACTATCTAGACTATTCTGCATGAGGAAAATAGTACCTATCTTTCTTCAGAGTCAGAAAGTATCAATTATTTCATGCTAAGCAGCTATTCAAAATTTAGTTTGGACAGTCATAGAAAGGCAGAAGCTAATATAAGTGCCTGATTCTTTTTTTTTTTTATATCAACTGCCTGTCATCCCTAAACAGCAGTCCTCAAAGTGGTGGAAAGAGGTCAGTTAGAGAAGTCAATCAGCTTTGAATGCACATGTACTGGTAGAGAACATGCTGACAGGAGAAGAAAACAAAGTGAGCGTAGTGGTGACTCTTTGTTGCTGCTTGAATATCCAGTTGGTATGCTGGGGGTGTGACCTGGGTGTGCTACCACTGCAAGGACTTTGCTATCTGACAGGGGTACCTAGATCACAAGGCTAGCTAGACAATTACCAATTGTTTAGCAGGAGGGAAAGGTTACATATATGTAAGAAGAATTTTTTTTTGTTCTGGTTAACACAAAGTTACCTAAAACAATCATGTGCCAGGTAGATAAATCAATAATTATACTTCCCCATACCTGTTCACATTTTCTTTTCTCTTATTTATCACCCTTCTTTTTAGCAATTTCCTCCTTCTAAACCTTTCTTTTTTTTTTTCTTTTTCACAGCAAGATATTAGTTGCTGTAGACTTGCCCTGCTTGATTTCACTTGAGACAGATGTTCATAGTCCATGCCTCCACATGGGACCTCATCACTTACCAACACTCCTACTTCTCTTTCAAAATCTTTTAGCATTTATTTGGGAGTCACACATTTGTAAGCATGTCAGATCAAACTGATCTCTGTTCTTCTATTGATGTCTTCTTCATATACACAAACTGGCTATTCATGTTAGGTCTCAACTCATTCATACTTGAAGCTGATCTCCAACCTAACAGCTAGATACACAAGTGAAATACATATATGGGAACTATTTTACCTGACAAAAAAGGTAACACTTTGCAGAAAGTCTTGCTGGCAGGACACCCCTGCCAGATAAAATAAGCAAATCCTCTTCTTCCCTTTAAGCAGCATCATAGCTTAGTCAAGAACACTCCCAATGCCTGCTAACGGGACAATGAAAAAGCAGTGCACCAATGAGGTTGCCCTTCTGTTCAGTCTGCTTTCTGCTCCTGAAAGCATGTTATATGTACATGAGTACTGGAGCAAAGTCTGATTGAATTCCAATGACACCCTTTCTTTCTCAGTCTGACTGTTGTTTTACAGAGGGTTATTGGGGGCTGACATTATGTCAAATTTACTTGATCCATTATGTAAAAATACATATGATTTTTTTAATAAATTCAAAACAGCATTAGTTTATGTTTTATCCCTGCCTGACGTTCAAGTTTTATAGCAATACATAAACCTATTCCTACTTCACTCCCCAGTATCCAATCTACAAGTGCAAGAAAAAGTATGTGAACCCCTTGGGATTACGTGGAGTTTTGCATGAATTGGGCATAAAATGTGCTCTGAACGTCATCTAAGTCACAAAAATAGAAGAACACAGTCTGCTGAACATAATACTACACAAACATTAGATGTTGCCATGGTTTAATTGCACATAACATGTAAACATTCACAGTGCAGGGAGGAAAAAGTATGTGAGGCCCTAGCTTAATGACTTCTCCCAGAGCTAATTGGAGCCAGGGGTGAGCCAACCTTGACTCCAATCAGTGTGATGATATTGGATGTGTTGCTGACAGCTGTCCTGCCCTTAAAAAACACACACCTGTTTTGGGCTTACTGGTTTCAAGAAGCACTGTCTGATGTGAACCATGCCTCGCAGAAAAGAGCTCTCAGAAGACCTACGATCAAGAATTGTTGACTTGCATGAAGCTGGAAAGGGTTACAAAAGTGTCTCCAAAAGTGTTGATGTTCATGTGTCCACAGTAAGACAGACTGTCTACAAATGGAGAAAGTTTAGCACTGTTGCTACTCTCCCTAGGCGTGGTCGTCCTGTAAAAATGACTGCAAGAGCACAGCGCAGAATGCTGCATGAGGTAAAGAAGAATCCCAGAGTGTCAGCTAAAGACCTACAGAAATCTCTGGCACATGCTAACATTTTTGTTGAAACAGCTACAATAAGGAAAACATTACACAAGAATGGAGTACATGGGAGGACAACACGGAGGAAGCCATTGCTGTCCAAAAAGAATATTGCAGCACGTTTGAAGTTTGCAAAAGAGCACCTGGATGTTCCACAGCACTACTGGCAAAATATACTGTGGACAGATGAAACCAAGATTGAGTTGTTTGGGAAGAACACACAACACTATGTGTGGAGAAAAAAAGGCACAGCACACCAACATCAAAACCTCATCCCCACTGTAAAACATGGCGGAGGGAGCATCATGGTTTGGGGCTGCTTTGCTGCCTCAGGGCCTGGACAGATTGTTGTCATTGATGGGAAAATGAATTCCAGAGTTTATCAAGACATTTTGCAGGAAAATGTACGACCATCTGTCCGCCAACGGAAGCTCCGCAGAGGATGGATGATGCAACAGGACAATGACCCAAAGCATACAAGTAATTCAACAAAACAATGGCTGCAACAGCACAGAATACGCCTTCTGGAGTGGCCCAGTCAGAGTCCTGACCTCAACCCGATTGAAATGCTGTGGCATGACCTTAAGAGAGCGGTCCAAAATTACTCCAGATCGTTGTGCAGGTCTGATCTGCAACTACAGGAAACGTTTGGTTGAGGTTATTGCTGCCAAAGGAGGGTCAACCAGTTATTAAGTCCAAAGGTTCACATACTTTTTCCTCCCTGCACTGTGAATGTTTACATGTTATGTGCAATTAAACCATGGCAACATCTAATGTTTGTGTAGTATTATGTTCAGCAGACTGTGTTCTTCTATTGTTGTGACTTAGATGACGGTCAGAGCACATTTTATGCCCAATTCATGCAAAACTCCACGTAATCCCAAGGGGTTCACAGACTTTTTCTTGCAACTGTATGTTATTTTAAAAAAATAACATTTATCTGAAAGTATAGAATCATAGAAGAGCGAGTGAAGAAAAAGACCTAGTGGTGGACTATTTGGTCTCAATTACTTGTCCAAACCTCTGATCACATGACAGTCTGGTTAGGGCTTCTTTATTCTCTGTAATGTGGGTGTGTGCAGTCTGCAGTGCCTGTGTCATTTCCTGGAGCCCATTGGATTTTTGAAGAGACCATCACAGAGTCCTGAAGCCTTCAGTCATGTAAGTGACCATCAGTGCTAGGAAAAGGTTATCCAGTGCCCAGTTTGACGATGTCAACTACAACCCACATCCCCTGATGTGCACATTCAATCATATTCTGCATCTGAGATCCCTATCTGCAGCTCCATTGCACCCCTTCTACACCACCTACCTTCCATGCACTTCTGCCCCCTCTCATCCCTTATTCTTCTCTGAACCCACTCATTCAATGTTCCCCTCTCCTCACCAGCAACATTTTCCTTCCAAAAGCAAATCCCACTAAAGACATTGCCACCATACACCTCTGCATCCCTCTTCCACTGCTGCTAAACTCTGCACTCCAATTCCACTACTTCTCACACCTTCTGTCATTACTGATTCCCTTCTTACACCTCCACTCACATACAATGCAGTACTCCCACACACTCACAGTGATCCCCCATGCTCACGTACAATGCAAGGCCTTTCATATTTAGTCCCCCTCACACTCACATACAAAACAACCTCCTGCCCTTCACTCATACATACAATTTAGACTGCTGCCCCACACACATACATACAAT
This sequence comes from Staurois parvus, assembly GCF_062004578.1. Classification (NCBI taxonomy): domain Eukaryota; kingdom Metazoa; phylum Chordata; class Amphibia; order Anura; family Ranidae; genus Staurois; species Staurois parvus. The sequence goes on along the minus strand of NW_028318143.1, from coordinate 11,944,222 downwards.
GGAGCCCCCTCACTCTCATACATACATACTATGCAGGCCCCCTCCCTCTCAGACATACATACAATGCAGCCTCCCTGCTGCCTGCACATACAGTGCAGCCCCCCTGCCCACCCCCCAAAATGCAGACAATGCAGTCCCTCTTCCCTCCACACTACAGTAACTCACCATAGTCTTCCTTATGATGTAGACAGCTGTCTGTGGGAACAGGAAGACAGGAATTGTCCTTGTATGGGACTCTAGTTTACTTCCAGCAGTGGCAGTTCAGTGAAAACCAACTGTCACACCCACATTAAATCACTGTATCTGGGGCAACTACCCCTCCTGTTCCCCCAGTTTTCATCCCAGCCCTGGGAAGACACAAGACTGGTTGGCTGTACCAGTGAAGAAAATCAAGAGCACCTTCTGATCACCAATTACTATTAACAGAGACTCCCTGGTGACCATGAAACAATTTAGGTAAGATTTAATGGACTTTTGATTCTTTACAAAAACAAAAAAAAGCCCAGATTAGCTGTGTGCTGTGTGTGTGGTTACAGATCAAAGTCCAGATGACCATAGTTATGATAGACCACAGCAGTTTTGACTGTTTGCACTAGTCTATTCTTAAAAGAAAACAATTCTGATGACCCTTCTTATTTATACATTGGTTAGTTTTCAAGCATATTGATCTGTCTCATATGAAAATAATGACAACCCACATCTAACGAAGTGTAAGGTGTTTTTACTGCAAAATCATATGAAGAGCAGAGTTATTTTATTTTACAGACAAGGAACCTCTTCATAAGCACGTATGAGACAGTAATTATGACTTTAGGCTGAGCTGACATCTTCAGCAAGTTCCGCGCTATCCTACCCCTTATTAACGATGGTAGGTTGTTTGAAGTGGGTGTTTCAAACGTCTTTTCTTAATTATCAGTGTGCCACCGAAGAAAAGCACGAGTACCCCAGCATTATAGGCTCCGAGTGGATTTGATTTGCTTTGTTTTGATATTTTTCTCACTTGAAAGTGTGTACACAGATCAGAGAGGGAGACGTGATACAAACCGCCTATTGCATTACCGCCGTTTCTCATTTCCATTAAAATGTGTTGACTTTTTTTTTTCAATGCCGTGCTCACCCTCCCTGTTCTGTTTCTCCTTATTCATTAACTCAAGTAGCTGGGGAAATGCACAAGACAAGCTAAACCGAGCACATACTGGTACATTACACGCATACACCAATGTAATGATTCATTTTAAGCTGCATATCTTTCTGTTGAAGCCGCCTTTTTGAAAAATGCTCTTCATCTAGGCTTCAGTAGGGATTTTTTAGAAGAGGATTCAAGTGTGTTTTTAAAGGACATGTCACCAGTTAAATTAAGAGATGTCATTTTTTTATGGTTTTCCTCTTGGGGTTTCTGTTAGCAGCATTTTGTTTTTCTAATAATATATATTATATGTTCAAAGATTTGTGAGTAACTGACCACCACATCCATTATAAAGATGGAAGCATGTGGATTACCAATGCAAATGACTGAGCGCAGGTGTTTTCAGTAAAGGGTTCTGCTGTAGCATGCAAAGACATTTAAATTCATTGTTTGCCTCTAACCTTGTGACAATATTTTAGAGAAGTTTTTTTTCTTTTTCAGCATGACTGTGCCATAGTGCATAAAACCAGCACCATAAATACATGGTTTGACCAGTTTGGTGTGAAGGAACTCAGGTAGCCTGCAATATTGTAAAGCACCTTTGGGATGAGCTGGAAGGCTGATTTTTAACCAAACATTTCCTTTAGTTTTGGACAGAGTGTGGCAGGGTTAGAAACCCAATTGTTTTTTTTTATTGCTGTGTTTTACTGTTAGAAAGTTTAATCTGTGATTTAAGGAGTGCTGCAAAATATACCTGCTATAGATCAACTTCAGCAGACCTATGCAGCTTTTCTGCAATGTCTATGTATAGGAAATGCACTAAAACAGATCACAGTCACAGAACGTCCATGATCAAGCAGTAATTTTGTGTTTTTAACCCACCTCCACCCTCCCATTCCACTTCTGCAAGGCCCAGAAATGACTGACCCACATAATTCAAGAAGTCTTAGAGTGTTCCTAGGGTGTTTCTCTCTCCCCCTCTTCACAGGGCTCAGAAGTGTTGCCTCCTCACATTTCAGACACCCATCCTGCCAGCCTGGGATCAATTTGCTCTAAGCACTTTTACCATTATACATTGCCATTATGGCAGGACAAAGACATCGACACTGACTTAGCTCACCTTCTGAGATTTCATTCTCTTCTACAAGGATTGAGTCTTCTCTAGAAATGAAATTGCAGAGATCAACCAAGATAAGCAACTACTCTCTGATCAAGTCTCCACTCAAGAAGCTAGCCAAGCTTCCTGGCACAGAGAGTATCTGCCTTCAAAACAACACAGCTGGAGCAACATGCTCCTATTACATCTGGATGATTTAGAAAATTGTCGTCAGAGGAACAACTTTAAACTGCAGAAAATACCGGGGCAGACCTGAGGGAAAGATTAAGTAGAACTAAAGGCAAAACTTTTTTTCTCATTTTAGATAGAGTAAGGCAGGGTTATAACCCTTGTAAGGTTTATTTTTGGCATCATTGGGGGGATTTCCTTTCACTTCCTCACCCATAGCCAAAACAGGAAAATCCTTTTTAAGTGGAGGAATCCTTGGTTGCCACTAGGGTCACCAGAACTAATGCCCTAATTGAAAGATATCCCCACTATTCCCCAATATTTGGAATTTTCTTTTACTTTCACTTTTGGTGATAATGATAATACTCAGTAAATGAGTGCTCAAAATCTACAGATATTGACCAAACGCTAATGGTACCTGCATTGCAATGTAAATTCGCAAAATTTTTAAAATCTATAGGGGCAGTAGGAATTTCTGGGTACCAACAAGGACACATCAGCAACAAATTAATGGTTACACCACATAATTTTATTACAAAAAATATGAATTTTAAAAACAGTAACAACAAATAGTTAAAAAGTCCCTCTTAGTAGGCTGTACCACAATCAACACCCTAGGTGCTGGCTCACACCAGAAAGCTGTTATTCCACATTGAAGGTGAGTTTGCAGTCAGCCAATCTCGACATGTTTCACAGTTTCCGGCTTCTTCAGGAGTACAATGAGGGAAAATTAATTCTATAACAAAACTGCACAAAATAATATCGAACAATACAAAGACTAAACAGGACTAATAGAGCGGGTGAATCTCCCGAATGGGGGCACAGGCCATAATAAAACCCTGACAGATGCTCTAATCCCTCTCCACTCTATCCAAAACTTAAAAAAAAAGTTTTGGCTTTAATTATACTTTAATCAGAATACTCAATTCTAAACCACACAGACCTTCTTCCTCTGCCAAAGAATTAGTCGTAGTGTGCCAGATTACATCCAACAAGCCAGATGTCCAGGGATGTCCTATGCAAGATGCATTTGCACTTTTTCATCCTTGAAGTCGAGACCATGTGCCACAGCAAGGGCTGGATAAATTATGCCAGGGTGGAAATAAACAATACTCTTTCTTGGCACACATTCTAATTGGGCAGACTGATAACATGGAAAAGATCAGTAGAATGACACTACTTTACAACTAAGGTCACCCCATGCACCTCTTTTCAGTAAAGCCACCTCGAGCTTCACCAGCTCGCTCAGACCACAGGAGACAAGGCAGTAGACAACCTTCTCTGTGCCCTGCATCCAATGGGCTCTGAAACCTCTATATCTCTCCTTATTTGTCTTGTATTTCCATTTTAGAGTCAGCCCCCCTGTGGAGGTATCCTGTAAAACAGACCTGACCAGATATGTATGGATCTATTCACCAGGCCGAATACTGAATGAAAATAATGTGTCTTTTTAAGAAAACAACACAAATACAAGCACAAAAATAAAATACAAACATCCACTACAGCAAAAAATACAAAACCCCATGAACATACTGGATATAAAGTGAACCTAGTCAGTGGAAGTGGATACAACTAAACAAACCTACCTAAACCTAAAAAATTAAACTAAACTATGTACAGATGGCAGGGTAAATAGGGCAGAGCAAGATCAGACTGAGAAGCAAGGAATGAGCCAAAATGGGGAGAAGGTACACAGAAGCAGGTACAAGCAGGTGGCAGCAGGAACCAGAACAAGATTACAGGTTACCAAGAACAGTGCACATGAGTTGACCCACTCTCTTCAGGGATGAGATCCCAGTTTCTGCTCCCTCAGTTTACTTATATAATAATGGCCAACTAATGATGTAACTAGATAATCCTGTTTATCTATGTAGACTGCCATTCAACTTGCTATAAGAACCAACACAAATTGTATCTTCATAGGGGTGCTTGGGTGGTCACCTGCATCAAATACTATCAACTTATCCAGGAATTATAATTTTCTCGTACCAAAAAGCTTTTATTAGAATGTACATGTTCAGGTGGGCGGTGGGGTGGCAGGAGCCCCATGAGAGTTATATCGCGCACCTCGAGTGGGTGGAGGCCTGCACAGTTTCTAGATGACATGGTAGGTAATGGGAAGAGAAGAGAGGAAAAAGAGAAAAAAAACGGGGGGGGGGATTTTTGTTTTTGGGGAAGAGGGAATATAGTAATAAGGAAGGGTCAAGGATCTTTCTCCACAAGGAATAAGTAGCTATAAGGTATGCCCCTATAACCCCTGGGAGGAGAAGTAATAGATTATCCGATCAAAGATGGAGCAGTCTTGTAGTAAAGGGAGAGACTGGCTGGCAGTCAAGCCACGGTTGCTTAATTGAGAGAAATGTGTTGTGTTTGTGCTCAAGCTCCACCTGGATCCTTCTTGCTCTCCACCTTAAAAAAAACCTTCTGTGCTCTCCACCCTAAACAAATAACCCTCCTCTTTGCCTCTCCACCTCCAACAATATCCCCCTCGCTACTCTCCACCCTAAACAAATAGCCCCCCCCTCCCTGCCTCTCCACCTCCAACAATAATCTTGCTCCCTGCCTCTCTACCCTCAAAACAGCCCCCCCTGCTTGCTCTCCACCTTAAACAAATAGCCCCCCTCCCTACCTTTCCACCATCAACAATAAAACCCATCCTGCTCTCCACCCTAAACAAATAAACCCCTCCCTGCCTCCCAACCTCCAACAATAATCACCCTCCCTGCCTCTCTACCCTCAAAATAACCCCCATCCCTGCTCTCCACCCTCAACAAATAACCCCCCCTGCTGTTCCACCTCCAACAATAACTCCCCCTCCCTGCTCTCCACCCTAAACAAATAACCACCCTCCCTGCCTCTCCACCTCTAACAATAACCCCCTCTCTTCCTCTCCACTCTCAAAATAACCCCCTCCCTGCTCCCCACCCTAAACAAATAATTCCCTCCCTTCCTCTCCACCCTAAACAAATAACCCCCCTCCCTGCCTCTCCACCTACAACAATAATCCCCCTCCCTGCTCTCCACCTACAACAATAATCCCCCCTCCCTATCGCTCTACCCTCAAAATAACCCCCTCCCTGCTCTCCACCTTAAACAAATCCCCTCCCTTCTATCCACCCTCAATAATAACCCCCTTCCCTACTCTCCACCCTAAACAACCCCCTCCCTGCTCTTCACCCTAAACAAATAACCCCCCTCCCTGCCTCTCCACCCTAAACAAGTAACCCCTCTCCTTGCCTCTCCACCTCCAACAATAACCCCCCCATCCCTGCTCTCCACCTTAAACAAATAACCCCCTCCCTGCCTCCACATCTCCAACAATAACCCCCTTCCCTGCTCTCCACCCTAAACAAATAATTCCCTCCCTGCCTCTCTACCTCCAACAATAACCCCCCACCTTAAGCAAATAAAGCACACCCCATTTTTTTCCCCTCAATGCCCAGGGCCACTTTTGATCTTGCACACGGGCCGGTGTGCCCCTGGATGGGGGGGGGGTGAACAGGTTAATTAAATAATGCCATTAGTCAGTAATATGCAGCAGGAAGAGGTATTGCCAGTGGTGACCGATGGAAGTTAGTTAACTTTGTGCTGTATTAGTTGCTCCAGTGTCCTTGTAAATTGACCCCCATATGCTGCAGCATGAAGGGGTTAATAAACACTGCCACTGCCCACTAATGCAGCACAAAGGGATTAATTAAAACCACCACTGCCCATCAGTGAAGAAAAATTAACCACTTCAAAACACAGCCAATTCTAACATTTCTCATATACAGTCAGGTCCATAAATATTGGGACATGGACACAATTCTAACATTTTTGGCTCTATACACCACCACAATGGATTTGAAATGAAACAAACAAGATGTGCTTTAACTGCAGACTGTCAGCTTTAATTTGAGGGTATTTACATCCAAATCAGGTGAACAGTGTAGGAATTACAATAGTTTGCATATGTGCCTCCCACTTCTTAAGGGACCAAAAGTAATGGGACAGAATAATAATCATAAATCAAACTTTCACTTTTTAATACTTGGTTACAAATCCTTTCCTGTCAATTACAGCCTGAAGTCTGGAACGCATAGACATCACCAGACGCTGGGTTTCATCCCTGGTGATGCTCTGCCAGGGCTCTACTGCAAATGTCTTCAGTTTCTGCTTGTTCTTGGGGCATTTTCCCTTCAGTTTTGTCTTCAGCAAGTGAAATGCATGCTCATTCGGATTCAGGTCAGGTGATTGACTTGGCCATTGCATAACATTCCACTTCTTTCCCTTAAAAAACTCTTTGGTTGCTTTTGCAGTCTGCTTTGGGTCATTGTCCATCTGCACTGTGAAGCGGCGTCCAATGAGTTCTGAAGCATTTGGCTGAATATGAGCAGATAATATTCCCGAAACACTTCAGAATTCATCCTGCTGCTTTTGTCAGCAGTCACATCATCAATAAATACAAGAGAACCAGTTCCATTGGCAGCCATACATGCCCACGCCATGACACTACCACCACCATGCTTCACTGATGAGGTGGTATGCTTAGGATCATGAGCAGTTCCTTTCCTTCTCCATACTCTTCTCTTCCCATCACTCTGGTACAAGCTGATCTCGGTCTCATCTGTCCATAGGATGTTGTTCCAGAACTGTGAAGGCTTTTTTACATGTCGTTTGGCAAACTCTAATCTGGCCTTCCTGTTTTTGAGGCTCATCAATGGTTTCCATCTTGTGGTGAACCCTCTGTATTCACTCTGGTGAAGTCTTCTCTTGATGGTTGACTTTGACACACATACACCTACCTCCTGGAGAGTGTTCTTGATCTGGCCAACTGTTGTGAAGGGTGTTTTCTTCACCAGGGAAAGAATTCTTCGGTCATCCACCACAGTTGTTTTCCGTGGTCTTCCGGGTGTTTTGGTGTTGCTGAGCTCACCGGTGCGTTCCTTCTTTTTAAGAATGTTCCAAACAGTTGTTTTGGCCACGCCTAATGGTTTTGCTATCTCTCTGATGGGTTTGTTTTGTTTTTTCAGCCTAATGATGGCTTGCTTCACTGATAGTGACAGCTCTTTGGGTGTCATCTTGAGAGTTGACAGCAACAGATTCCAAATGCAAATCGCACACTTGAAATGAACTCTGGACCTTTTATCTGCTCATTGTAATTGGGATAATGAGGGAATAAACACACAACTGGCCATGGAACAGCTGAGAAGCCAATTGTCCCATTACTTTTGGTCCCTTAACAAGTGGGAGGCACATATGCAAACGGTTGCAATTCCTACACCGTTCACCGGATTTGGATGTAAATACCCTCAAATTAAAGCTGACAGTCTGCAGTTAAAGCACATCTTGTTCGTTTCATTTCAAATCCATTGTGGTGGTGTATAGAGCCAAAAATGTTAGAATTGTGTCCATGTCCCAATATTTATGGACCTGACTGTATATATATATATACAGTGTATATATATATATATATATATATATATATATATATATATATATCATCATTTTTGTTGCTAGAAAATTACTTAGAACCTCCAAATATTATATATTTTCTGAAAGCAAAGGCCCTGGATAATTAAATGGTGGTAGTTGTAATTTTTGTACGGCGATTTATCGAACACAAATTTTCAGGAAAGAAACACGTTAATGAATTTTAGTGCATATATAAATATATATTGCTCAGCGTAACTGAGTACACCCCAACAGATTTGCCGGAAAGCCTTTACTTTCCTTTCAGAATCAGCATTTTCTATGGGACACTTTACTACAAAACATTGCCACAAATGCGGCCCATTGATTGCAAACAAGATTTGTTAATATGCACACACACAAAAAAGTATTTTCCCTAACAAATTCATTCAAGACCATGTTGCAAATTTTAATACACCCCAATGAAAGTCTTAGGAGTAAAGCTACATTTTATACAACACAATCCTAATTAAAAAGAATTCAACTACAAGTGAGTCTAATTTTTCATTAAACAGGTGTCCAAAAAACACATTTGATTATAAAAAGGCATTACTTAACAAAGAAAACCCCTTCCCATTTCATGCTGTCAGCAATGGCACCACATGGAAGAGTAATGTCACAAGACCTGAGAAAGAAAATAATTTATTTACGCAAGAAAGGTGAAGGCTACAAGAAGATCAGCAAAGCTTTACTTAATGGTCAGCATACTGCAGCAAAAGTGCTGCAAAAATTTAACAAAGTTGGAACTGCAACCATCTCACAGAGATGGATGTCATACCATCCATGGAAGTTAACACCTCGACAGGAGCATCTTCTGATGAGAAGGGTTGAAGAAAATCTCCATGCAAGTTCACTGCAGTTAGCTAAAGAAGTAAAAAACCAGACTGGGGTGATTGTTTCCCGTGGCAAAATACAATGTACACTGCAGAGGAATGGCATGCATGGGTTTCGTCCACAAAGGAAGCCTCTCCTAAAGCCCATGCACAAATAAGCCCACCTAGAATTTGCCAGGGCCCATGATGAAATTGAAGATGACTAATGGGACTCGGTACTCTGGAATAAAGATAAATGTTTCCGGAACTGGATGGCTTCAAAACTGTATGGCGTTGCAAAGGTTGGTATGGCGTTGCAAGAGGAGTACAAAGAAAAATACATGGTGCCTACAGTGAAACATGGTGGTGGCAGTATCCTCCTGTGGGGATTCATGAGTGCTGCTGGTGTCGAGAGCTGCATTTCATTGATGGAATCATGAATTCAAAGATATACTGCTCTATATTGCAAGAGAAGATGCTACCATCACTCTGTGCCCTTGGTCATCGTGCACTTTTCCAACATGACAGTGATCCAAAACATACATCTAAGCCCACTATTGCATTTCTGAAGAACAGGGTGAAAGTGATTCATGGACCAAACATGTCTCCTGATCTGAACCCAGTCGAACACCTATAGGGATTTCTGAAGAGACAAGTTGAGCATCACTCTCCATCCAGCATCCAGGCTCTAAAAGAGGTCGTTCTTGAAGAATGGAAAAAGTTAGATGTTGCCATATATCGCCAACATGTTCTTTCCATCCCTAGAAGACTTGGTGCTGTCCTTTCAAATCATGGAGGTCATACAAAATACTAGATGGAGTTGTTTTTATTGAGGGGTGTATTCATTTTTTTGCATCAACTAATTTTAGTAAAACTGAAGATTTTGTAATCTAAGTTATATTATTAACCTTACTTTCATGTAATGAGCTAAACAAATGTTCTATAGAACTCCATTTTGTCAAAATTTTGGAAATTGCTATTGTGTTTATTGAGATATATATAGATAGATAGATATATATTTCTCTCTCTCTCTCCCTCTCTCTCTCTCTATATATATATATATTGCAGTATATTGGTACTATTTCAGCACATGTATACATTTTGCTCCATGCTCCGCTGTTAGCTTCGCCCCCTCCACGGTGGAGGGGGGGGGAGTTTGCCGTCTTCGCCCTGGGCACCGGATGACCTTGTCCCAGCATTGTTGCTGATTGCTCACTTATCCCTGCTACCTCTGAGCAGAGAGCCAGGGCTGTCAGTCTCTGGCTCTCTGCTCTGCCCCCCCCCCCCCCAGCACCCACTGGAGCGCTGGGCTGGGAGCAGCTGGCTCAGGCTCTCAGCAGCTTGCTGAAAGGCTGAGCTAGATGCTGGTCCAGGCTCCTGGATGAATTCTGGCCATGACCATATGGTTGGGATCCTTCCCCATCCTGGACCAGCTGAGTGATGTGACGAACTGCACTCCTGTTATCCACAGGAGAAGTACAGCCAAATGAGCTTGGGCTGCACTTCTCCTTTTAAGGTGAATAGTGGAAGTATATAACAGCTAATTTCCTTTTACTTTTTTCTTTTTATAACAACACAGTTAATGAGTTACAATGAATGGAACACATGAATAAATTGTATTTGAGTTCAGCTTGGAAATTGGTCCAATTTAAAAGTGTATGTCTGAGTAAGATAAAAAAAAACCTAATCAGTACACCTCTGCAACAAAAGCACATTACGCCATGTTTTGTCTTTTTAGAAATGCTACATAACTAGTATAAGCATTTAGGATCTTACTGTATTTCCGTCAGGATCCACAGGTACTTTTGTGAACTTGAAGTATTTTAGGAGACAAAACATCAGGAACTCCAGTATAAATGCATTGTAGTTATGTTCTGCATATGTTTTTTATGATTTTGCCCAGACACACACTTTTATAAATGTATGGAAATGATGAATGAAATACAGATAAATACAGTATGTCCCCTTTCCCCCTGGATTAAGACTTCCAACACACATACTTCCTCTTGCTTTGGTAATAAACTTGTCACATTGACTCCTCAGGATATTTCCATGTCCCTGCATGGCAGGAAAGAACAGGTGCATTCTCTGATAGTGCAGTCAATCCTAATCAATTTACTGCTGGACCAGTGTGATCTTCACACAGATATCAGTGGGGTATTTAAAGAAGAATGTTCCCTTTAAACAGATCCTTATGGAGGAAGACAGTTGTCTGCTCTGGCATCAGCTTGTCTGTCTTTTCCATATTACACAAAACATAACGCTGATTTTTATTAAGTTGTTTGTAATTAATCATAACAATATAAGTACAGTTAGGCATATTTTTGCACCTGTGTTATCTGCTTTATCTTTTGACAGCTTTGGAATAATCATGATATATTTTTTTTTTACGTTTGCTCAATTTATAGAAAGCCTATATGCAGCAATATATGTAGTCTTAATCAAAATTGCAAAACAAGAGATTTTAAACACAGGTGTTGTGCTGAGAGTTCAAGTGGTAATATTTTATTCTTTTAACCCTTTGACTATTTAGGAAGTAGTAACATTGTAATAGGTGTACCTTCCCCATACAGTCATAGATCCTTTTATCATGTCATGGCAATAAAGGGCTAGTATGTTAAAATAAATAAATAAATAGTTATATGGAGATCCTGATAGTGTTAAAAAGAGCCTTTTGTCATTTTAAAGGTCCATTCCACCCAAAAGAAATAAGTGGAGCTTGGGGTAAAACAGGCTTCATATATAAATATATATATATATATCATTTTTAAACTGTGAAATCTGTCTATGATAATCCCAACCTCTGTTCCTGCCCACCTGGACAATTTGGTTGTTCGTAGCCAAATTTCTATGTTCCATCACCACTTGTTAAATTTGTAAATATAGACCAGACACTTTACAGCATCTTTTAAAAGCTTAACTATCAATTTAGATTGGATTTGCCCTTTAAAAAGATTAAATAGGAATAAAAATATTGGAAGCAGACAGTAATAGGTACAGGTGTCATATGACAAGTGTATCTTTTCCTACCCTCCTGTTGTTGGACTCTACTGTCATTTTATAAATCTTCATTAAAGCCAACATTTAGGTAAAAATGTAAAAAAAAAATCAGCATGAGAGACTGTACTTACATTTATTGAGAAATTTACATTGTGCTGATGTCATCTGTCGGAAGTCCTCTGCCCCCCCCCCCCTCGCAGCTATAACCTTCTGATGCTGCAGGTGGATAATAGGAGCATTTGACCTTTCACAGGTCTCCTCCAATCATAGAATCTGTACTACAGCTTCCATGAGTGAAAAGCGCTCTTTAAATGGAGGAGGTGGACCTTTTATTCAACTGCCTATCCTCCATTCACAAATCAATTATACCTAAACGTAGGCTTCAAAATAATAGCTGGTGATGCTGCTGTGAAGGTCATTGTTTATTCCCTGTTTAGGCATGTTCTATTAAGGGGTGACAACTGTCTCCCAATTGTGCTATTGCATTGTGGTGCCCCTATGAAGATTACAAGCAGTTGTGCTGATACACATTGAAAGATATGGGTCACCTTTGTAACTATCAAGAAGCTGGTCTGGAGCAATGATGTAAAGCCAATGGATCTGGAGTAAGAGAATGTAGAAAGGAAATGGGTGAAAAAGGCTGATGGACATCAGTTGCACTAAGATGTAAAGAAAGGATGAAAACAAAAGTATAAAAACATCCTACGAGAAATCCTATTAGGGGTTCTTACCTGGTGGCATCCATACCAACTGGCACAAGTATCCAAATGATGGGGTACAGGACTGATCTTCAAACAACTAAAAAAAATATGAGTATCATGGCCAGTAACTGTACCTCATTTCCATGGTTTACATCAGGGATTCATAGCTGGGGGTATCTGGTGAATAGTCTCCAAATTATGGTTTACATGACTCTACATAATTAACAAAAATGTGAATAGCAGCCAGTAACTGTACCTGTACCTCAATGTTTTGACACCAAAACAACAACAAAAATCTCCATATTGTGATTATTAGAGTAGAAGTTGTAGAATTTTTGATTTGTAGTTTGTTATAGATTAAAGTTGTTCTGATTTTCCTTCAGCTTTTCTCTTCCTAGCTATCCATATGTAAAGTAAAACAAAACCGTTTGAAGTCATACTGGTACCTAATAATGATGATAGTTTTGACAGTCAACCAAAGGGGGGTTGGGCAATCAATTGCGGGTCTGTAATCATTGCAACTCCTAAAAAATAAATGTAAGCTTTAAGTAAACCAATCCTCTAAGTAAATCAGAACTTCATTTGAATTTTATTATTCTAGTTTCCATTTGAATGCAGTTACTAACGAGGCTCTAATATGCTACTGTTCTCACCCCTTTTTCGATTGAGCCAACCTGGCTCCACAAACAGGGTTTACTGAATGCTGTGGAGACCAAGTCTTATGTAGACCTCAATAACAGTGCCCAGTACAGTAAATAAATATAATTAAAAAATTCAATTTTATGTATAATTTAGTAGATAAATCTTCTGATAATTGTCAACCATTCAACCTGCACTGTTAGTATGTATACTGCTGGATAAGTCAGGATACAACAACATCGGGTAAGGTGGGGAGTCCTCTTGGGGCTGGTCTTCAGGTATCGGTGCCAGTCAATGAGTTTATAAAAGTTCCATAACTAGGAACCCTTTAACTCAGGTGGGCAAAGTAGTTACTGTTTATACCAGGATTTCTCAACCAGGGTTCCCCCAAAGGTTGCTAGGGGTTCCTTGAGCAATGAGCCAATACTGCCTCTCAGACGAGTTCCCAATGACAGTAACGATCTTTTTTTAGCTATCTATAAGGGCACATTCTTAACAATGACCACAACTGTAAGGAGCATTTTTCCCAATGACCACAAGTATAAGGAGAATTCTACTCATTGACCATCACAGTAATGTATCAGGAGCTGTATGTATATAGTAATTTTTAGCAGGAGTTCCTTGAGACTGAAATGTTATTTCAAGGGTTTCTTCCTTGAAAAGGTTGTCAAAGGCGGCCTCTTTACAGCATAACCAAACATGTTGTTAGGAGATCTAAATGTTGCGCAAGTATTTCACAAAAGCTGCATATGTTATTTTCAGTGCTTGGTAGCAGGAGTTACATATTTTATTCCCTTGATGTATAATCTTTCCTCTGTATGTTAAAAATAGTTATAAATATAAAGCCTATGAAAGCTGCATATTAGAATGATGAATCACACTCTATATTTTCTTCCTGTTGACAATTTTTAGAATTACAACTCTGACCTCTGACATAACTTCCTACTAGCACAGCATGTTTATGTGTGTTGTGCCCTCATTATTCTGCTTGTCGACCCTTGTTTGCTCATTTGGTACATGTGTCAAAAACATTTCAGATGCTAAGCTCCGGTAAGATGACGCTGATCCCAAAGAAATTAAATCCAATAGACCATTTCGGGAGATCAGCAGAAACCCCACAATTGCTAGTGGGGCTAGGGGTAGTCTGAATCAGAGCGGTCCTTCATATACAACATACTATGAAGCTAGTGGGTCCTTTGGTAGCCTAACTCAAGTCAATACTTCATATCCAATATCCTGTACAACTAGTGGGATTGATGGATGGCTGACTTAAAGTTATTTTTCATGTCCAATACTACTGCAGAACTAGTGGGGTTGGTGAGAGTTTGACTCCAAGCAATCTTTGTTGCTGGTGGGAATCTGTTGGAGGTGCCAACAAGACCTATAGGTAGAAAGTAGAGTAGCTAGAAATTTTCAATCTCCATTAATGGAAGAGGTTCCATGGTTGGTCAGGTGACAGAAGATTTGGTTACGTTGAGGGTTTTATCTAGAGGCGGGTGGGAAACATTTTACTTTTTTCCTGGAGTTTAGCTTTAAAAAATATTTTTGCATCAATATGTACTTACTCTTAATTACTGGGTAACCCTATTACCTTCCAGATGTTAAGACGCAACAGTATCATGCAAGAGTCATTTTTTTATTTGGATAGACAGCCACCAATAACCTCCGTCCACTCTGGTACATAAACACATGTTTATTCCACTAATTCTTAGGTTGTACTGAAAAGTATATTTAATTTTAGCTGATAATCCCATTTGATAAAACCAAGCAAAGTTTATGAAGCACATCAATATAATTTAGAATTTCACAGTGAGCCTTAAATTAATTATGTGTGTCCAATGTGTGCATTCTGTTATGGAAAACAAATTTAACAGACACAGGTGTAACTGGAGAATAGTTGTTTACGGAGCTGACAGTACATGCTGCTAATGAAATAGTCATCATATCATCAAATGACCTCAAATCTTTAATGCAGGACAAACGGCTCACAAAGATGTATGATTGCTATTAAAAAGCAACACCAGCCAAATCATATAAAGATAACCTTTAGTTCAATTATGTGCCCCTTTAAAAAAATCATTAAATCATTTTTCACCAAAGATAGTATACCAACCTGAAACCTGTCCTTGTTTTGAGTTGCTGCACACCAACTGAAAGTATGAAACAGTCTTGCAGGGAGTCCCTATTTGTAAGCTGATGGGTAGGAGTGGGTGGTAGGCTTATAGGAATGAAAGAGTTTAGGCTAGTTGTGACAGATACGGTGATAGTTAAAGAGTAACTCCACTTTTGTTGAAAAGAAAATCCCCTCTGGGTGATCAATGTACTTGCAAGGATTAAATATTGGAAAAAAATGTTGCAGCAGATTTCTACCTGTTTGTCCTGAAGACAAAGCTGTATGTTCTGCTATGTTCTCGCCAAACTAATTCTTGAATGGGAGAGTCTGTTTGATATAAATCAGCTGATGTACTTTCATTGGTCTAATGAGGAAAGTTGCAGGGCCTGCATTCCTTTTAGAGGTAATCAACCCTTAGGAAGTATGTTACCGAAAATTTAATGCAGGGGGTGCCTAAAACTTGTCTTCTGTCTTAGTGAGCCAATCACCCCAGCAGGGAATGCCATTCCTGGTGAAGTTCTGAACACCAGTTGTATACATAAGGCCTCCAAATAGTGATATTGCATCGAATTTTACAGAAAATTGCAGCACCTGCAGATTGGAAAGGTAAATCCAAGGAGCAGGGCCCTCCTAACCCTCTTGTATTGAACTGTATTGTTGCTGTATTGTCTCCCGTTCTACTGTAAAGCGCTGAGCAAACTGTTGGCGCTATATAAATCCTGTATAATAATACAATGTTTTATATATATATATATATATATATATATATATATATATATATAATATATATATATTTTTTTAAAAAGTGGAATTACTTTTAAAGTGTTACTAAACCCAGGACCCTGCATTCACTATATCTGGTCTCCCCGGACCCTGCATTCACTATATCTGGTCTCCCCGGACCCTGCATTCACTATATCTGGTCTCCCCAGACCCTGCATTCACTATATCTGGTCTCCCCAGACCCTGCATTCACTATATCTGGTCTCCCCGGACCCTGCATTCACTATATCTGGTCTCCCCGGACCCTGCATTCACTATATCTGGTCTCCCCAGACCCTGCATTCACTATATCTGGTCTCCCCAGACCCTGCATTCACTATATCTGGTCTCCCCGGACCCTGCATTCACTATATCTGGTCTCCCCGGACCCTGCATTCACTATATCTGGTCTCCCCAGACCCTGCATTCACTATATCTGGTCTCCCACAGTACACAGAACATGGACATGGAATTATTTTAGTAAATATAAACTGCTAAATACCTTTTCTCATCAGCAGTTAGAGCAGTCTTGTGACTTCTATCAGTGTTTAGCAGAGCACTGATTAAAGCTTGTAGTAAGCGTTTTCTTTCTGCTCTAGGAGGATGCAAAACCTTTGACCTCTGTCTGGACTGTGCTGATTGGCCCTGTGCTGATCACATTCCCTCTCCCAAGAAAAAAAAAACCTCTCTTAGCAATACACACTAAACTGAGCATGTGCATGTGGCTACGGGTTCAGTTTGTCTTATCAGGTGTACATTTGAACAAGAGGAGGGACACAGAAGTCAGGATCAAACAACTTTTTTATACAGTGCAGAGAATTAACCCCTTAGGCTCCACAGTGAGTATACCAAGCATGCTTTAATGCATATGCAGACTGATTTTACTGTTGTGGGTTTAGTAACACTTTAAAGAGCATCTCTACTTTTGTTGAGAAAAGAAAACATTCCCCTCTGGGTGATCTATGTACATTGCAGTGATCTTTTAACAAACTTTGTTGAATATTCCTACCTGTTTCTGCAGGGCTCTAATGAGGAAAATTGCAGTGTCTGCATCTCCTTAGACATAACATTACACCTTCCTGCCCAGGCCAATTTTTAGGTTTCAGCGCTCACACTTTGAATGACAATTGCGCGGTCATACAACATTGTACCCAAACTAAAATTTTATCATTTTCTTCACACAATTAGAGCTTTCTTTTGGCGGTATTTAATCACCGCTGGGGTTTTTATTTTTTGCTAGACTAACAAAAAAATAAAAAATGTTGAAAAAAAAACACGTTTTTCTTTGTTTCTGTTATAAAAGTTTGCAAATAAATAATTGTTCTTCATAAATTTAGGCCAAGATGTATTCTGCTACATGTCTTTGGTGAAAATAACCCAAATTAGGATGTATTATTTAGTCTGTAGGAAAGTTATAGAGTTCACAAACTATGGTATAGATCTGAATATTAAACAATCCTCAAGTACTAACAGCCAATCTAATTTCTTGAGGTCCAAGAATGTCAGAACAGTACAGATATCCCCCAAATGACCCCTGTTTGCAAAGTAGACAGTCCGACGTACTTCATAAGAGGCATGGCAAGTTTTTTGAAATTGTATTTTTTTTGTCATAATTTTTCAGAAAATGAAAAAATGAAAAAAATTATTTTCACTATTTTTTTTTACATACTGTCACCAGTGCAGTACAGCGTCATCATATAACTGGCATGGCGGTGATCAGGGACACTGACTGGTGACAGTATGAAAAAAAAAATTAAAAATTTTTTTTTTAATTACATTTTTCCTTTTTTTAAGATTTTTTTTTCATATTTCACTATGACCAAAGTAGTACAATGTTACCACAGTAACATTGTACTACTTTGGGGAAGTGATCAGGGTTTTTTTTTTTACACAATTTGCTTATAGCAAAGAATTACTTTGCTATAAGCAAGCATTTACCTTAATGACATCGATTCATTCAGGGTTTTTTTTTTTGTGCTTAGCTGTGATTTGGCCACGGCTAATCACATGACACAGCTGGGCTGTGATTGGCCCAGCTTGTGCATGTGATCGCTGTGACCATTCACAGCTAGACACACTAGTATACAATGGATGGCATGAATGAAGCCATCCATTGTATACAACTGTCATGTGACCTGCTGTGATAGGTCACAGCAGGTCACATGGTACCGGCAACGGGGCCGGTACTCAGATCTGTCACCGGCCGTGTCCAAGGTACACGGCTGGTGACAGATCGCTCCACTGCGCTGCTCAGCAGGCACGCAAACTGCGCATGCCGAAAGGACGCCACATGGCGTCCACCCGGAAAGGTGAGTGTTTTTGCTGGCCGCCATTTGGCCATAGGCCAGGTGGGAGGAACTTAAGGACAATCAAGGCTTTCTCTTCATGATATTGCCTTTTTTATGCAATCCTTGGATGAAAAAAAACTTTTTTTTGTCCAGTCTTAGTGAAAAAAAACAATTATGGTAGAAAGAGTATTCTTTAACCATGTAGCAACAGCTCCACATACATTTAATGTGGCAGGGCAGCCGTTGTGTGCTGGATCATATACCTGGTATGTGATCAGCATCTCCGGGTAGGGCTCATGCCCACCACCCCGGCTGTGCTTTGATTTGTTACAGTACAAGCCCATCAGTGGGTTCCAGGCCAATAGGCAGGTGCAGGTGTGGAGCCTGTGCTAGATGCACAGAGGGGCCCACTGGATAGGTGGTTGCAATTAGGAGGAACATGCTGAACCTTGTCCACAAATTACAGTGGAAGGATATACATTTACATGAAGACCCAAAAGTTAACTGGAGAACAGTTGTGGTGCAAGTCTACATGGTGAGCGTTCATTTCTAAGAGTAGAGGCCCGCCTTAAGGTTGAGTATTCCCCCACGGCTGCCTCAGCTTTGTCCCAGGACATTGATAAAAACAACACAAGAGTAAAGGTTCCCGACATGTGAAGTAGAGTGATCCTGTTCACGGTGCCTAGAGTAGTCCAGAAGTCCCATAACCCAAGGCAGACCTCTTATGTAACCCAGACTTGGTGCCCAATGAGTTAAATGGAGAAACATCCAACATCCAAATTGGAGAAACAACTAACCTTGCCCTGTCACCAATATGCTGACTTTTATTTATTAATTAATTTTAGACTGCAGAACCTCTTTAACCCAACAATAGGGTAAGGCTTTAATTTTTATCAATGGAGCATCCAGCCTGCAGATCACTCAGCTCATCAGAACTGACATTGTGATCCCACAATTAGGATCCACTGACAACTGGGATTGAGAGGTAGCAGCTGTGCAAAGTGTTGACTGGTGGCTCTCTTAGGATCTTAGAAGGAAGTGTTATATTTCCATGTTAGAACAGTGATGTCATACAGGGTATGTCTTCATTTGGTACAGTGGATTTGCCATTAGTCACTCACTTCTAGTCTGCAGTAATATTGGTCACAAGGTAGTAACTGCACCCAATGAGACATATGTGTCTTTAGTATTAGTATTATGTTATTGATACATACCACATTTTCGGGGGCGGAGAAGAAGTGTGTAGTACACACTAAATTATAAATTGTTACCTGGTCTCTTACGTACAGTAACAGTTTGATAATCCAATAAAATGTGTACTAAATAGGATATTGACCAGAATTGTGTCAGTGAAAGTTCTTTGGCAGTTACGAGTCATGAAAATCTCATTTCATGTGAGTGATTTTTGTCCCGATGGTTCTGTCTGTCACAGGTTTACTGCTAGAGAAGAACTGCTAATCTTAGCCGTATTTTTGTAAGAGATAAGGATATTGAACTGATGTTGTGAACAGAGATTTTCAGAAACATTTTGTAATGTGAAATGCCATGCTCTACAACTTCATGCCAACTTCTTGCCGAGAGTAATTGGGGGATTTCAGCCACCTTGTCTCCTTACCCTGGTTACTTTTCTTTAACCACCTCCAGACCGGACACTTTTACCCCCTTCCTGTCCAGACCAATTTTCAGCTTTCAGTGCTATCACACTTTGAATGAAAATTGCGCGGTCATGCAACACTGTACCCATATGCATTTTTTAGCTTTTTTTTTTAGACAGATAAAGCTTTATTTTGGTGGTATTTATTCACCACTGGGATTTTTATTTTTTTCTGCTATGTAAATTAAAAAGTCCAACAATTTTGAAAAAAAGTGTTTTTCTTATAAACTTTTGCAAATAAATAGTATTTCATCATACATCTTGGCCAAAATTTATTCCATTATATTTTTAGTAAAAAAAATAACCCAAATTAATTTATAACCAAAAATTATAATTTTTAAACTTTTTTTTTTTACTTTTTTTATTTTTTTAATATTATTTTTTATTTGATTTTTTTTCCCATACTGTCACCCTAGCAGTACAGTGTCAGTACAGATCTGAATAGCAGAGTAGAGATGATGGAAAAATTTGGTTCGTTTTGGAGTCATTCTTTAAGGTAATAATTTTGTCCCATCATATTCGTTATGTTAGAATAATTTGTTTTCAGAATTAATTTTGTATATTCAGATTTGTTTGGTATGTTCATTATTTTTAAATCGATTTGAAAATAAGTGTAAGTGTATTCGAATTTGAAAAGGAATTAGAAATGGAAACATATTGCAATAAATACAGTAAGGTATAAAAATGAAATAAGATGATGATTCCTACTTCTGCTACTTTATAAAATATAACAGGATAGAATAGAATTAAACAGAACAGCATGGAACAGAATAGAAAAGAATAGAACAGAACAGAATATAAAGGAATAGAATATAAAATAATAGAATAGAATAGAAAATAAAGGAAAAGCATAGAAAATAAAGAAAAAAAATAAAAAATAGAAGAGAGTAGAATAGAATAGAATACAAAAGAATAGAATTAGAGATGAGTGAATCGAACTTGGCGAAGTGGAATTCGTTTCGAAAATTAGCAAACTTCGGATGCACGAATCGAATTTTCCCCGATCGGCCGATTTTCATCCCTTCTACAGCCGGCAAAAAGTGTCCCTGCAGAGAGCTCCGCTATTTCTGACAGTTCTCTGACAGTTCCTTCACATTTACAGTGGTTGAAACATTGTATCTATTTGTTTCCATTTAGGATACAGATGTTTTTATTCGGAAACAAATAGATACAATGTTTCAACCGCTGTAAATGTGAAGGAACTGTCAGAGAACTGTCAGAAATAGCGGAGCTCTCTGCAGATACACTTTTTGCTGTACTGGAATTCTTCTTATTTTCATCCTACTTCTTCTTCTTCTTCCTCTTCTTCATCCTCATCCTCTTCTTCTTCTTCTTCTTCTTCTTCTTCTTCTTCCTCATCCTCATCTTCTTCTTCTTCTTCTTCTTCTTTTTCTTCTTCTTCATCCTCATCCTCTTCCTCTTCCTCTTCTTCATCCTCATCCTCTTCTTCATCCTCATTCTCTTCTTCTTCATCCTCATCCTCTTCTTCTTCTTCATCCTCATCCTCTTCTTCCTCTTCTTCTTCTTCATCCTCATCCTCCTCTTCTTCTTCTTCTTCTTCTTCATCCTCATCCTCTTCTTCTTCTTCTTCTTCCTCACCATCATCCTCTTCTTCTTCTTCTTCATCCTCATCCTCTTCTTCATCCTCATCCTCTTCTTCTTCTTCTTCTTCTTCTTCTTCTTCTTCATCATCCTCATCCTCTTCTTCTTCTTCCTCATCCTCATCCTCTTCTTCTTCATCATCCTCATCCTCATCCTCTTCTTCTTATTCTTCATCCTCATCTTCTTCTTCTTCTTCATCATCCTCATCCTCTTCTTCTTCTTCTTCTTCATCATCCTCATCCTCTTCTTCTTATTCTTCTTCTTCCTCATCCTCTTCTTCTTCTTCATCCTCATCCTCTTCTTCTTCTTCATCATCCTCATCCTCTTCTTCATCCTCATCCTCTTCTTCTTCTTCGTCATCCTCTTCTTCTTCTTCTTCATCCTCATCCTCTTCTTCTTCTTATTCTTCTTCTTCATCATCCTCATCCTCATCCTCTTCTTCTTCTTCTTCTTCATCCTCATCCTCCTCTTCTTCTTCTTCTTCTTCATCCTCATCCTCTTCTTCTTCTTCATCCTCATCCTCTTCTTCTTCTTCTTCTTCTTCTTCTTCATCCTCATCCTCTTCTTCTTCTTCTTCTTCCTCATCCTCATCCTCTTCTTCTTCATCCTCATCCTCATCCTCTTCTTCTTCATCCTCATCCTCTTCTTCTTATTCTTCTTCCTCATCCTCATCCTCTTCTTCTTATTCTTCTTCATCCTCATCCTCTTCTTCTTCATCATCCTCATCTTCTTCTTCTTCATCATCATCATCCTCTTCTTCTTCTTCTTCTTCTTCCTCATCCTCATCCTCATCCTCTTCTTCTTCTTCTTCTTCCTCATCCTCATCCTCTTCTTCTTCTTCTTCTTCTTCTTCTTCTTCTCCATCCTCATCTTCTTCTTCATCCTCATCCTCTTCTTCTTCTTCTTCTTCTTCTTCTTCATCCTCATCCTCTTCTTCTTCTTCTTCTTCTTCATCCTCATCCTCTTCTTCTTCTTCTTCTTCATCCTCATCCTCATCCTCTTCTTCATCATCCTCATCTTCTTCTTCTTCTTCTTCTTCATCATCCTCATCCTCTTCTTCTTCATCCTCATCTTCTTCTTCTTCATCCTCATCCTCTTCTTCTTCTTCATCATCCTCATCCTCTTCTTCTTCATCCTCATCTTCTTCTTCTTCATCCTCATCCTCTTCTTCTTCATCCTCATCCTCTTCTTCTTCTTCTTCTTCTTCATCCTCATCCTCCTCTTCTTCTTCTTCTTCTTCTTCCTCATCCTCTTCTTCTTCTTCTTCTTCTTCTTCTTCATCCTCATCCTCTTCTTCTTCTTCTTCTTCTTCTTCTTCTTCTTCTTCTTCTTCATCATCCTCATCCTCTTCTTCTTCTTCATCATCATCCTCATCCTCTTCTTCTTCATCATCATCATCCTTATCCTCTTCTTCTTCTTCTTCCTCATCCTCATCCTCTTCTTCTTCTTCTTCACCCTCATCCTCATCCTCTTCTTCTTCCTCATCCTCATCCTCTTCTTCTTCTTCTTCTTCTTCTTCATCCTCATCCTCTTCTTCTTCTTCATCCTCATCTTCTTCTTCATCCTCATCCTCTGCTTCTTCTTCTTCATCCTCATCCTCTTCTTCTTCAATTGAAGCTGCTTCTGCTCCGCCGCTCTGCCATTGGACTCTTGATAGTTGTCTCCCCACACTGCTGCTGGGGGGACTTTTTAACATAGGCCTCTGTATGGCCTTCAATTTAAGCTGCTTACGCTTCGCCACTCTGCCATGGGCCCCTGTACCGCCTCTTCATGCTGCTGCCAGGTCCAGAGTGTGTCATGGGTCCCTGTACGGCCTCCCATTGCTGCTGTCTCCATCGCCACACTCTGCCATGTGCCACTTTCAGGTCTCCTCACACTGCTGGTGGGTTCCATTTTTGTCATAGGGTGCTGTATGGCCTCCCATTGCTGCTGCCTCCACCGCCACACTGTGGCTCCACACTCTGGTTTTGGCCCCGTGACTGCCCAAATGAGTGAAGTGTGCGGTGATTCTAAGATCGACGGCACTCATCTGCATGTCATACTGACTGACAGTATTATTTCTCTTCCCCAGCAGACTCCAAGGGCATTTAAATTAAAGGTACAGTGTTCTGCACTAATATAAAGGCTCTCTGAAGCCTAGAAACCCTTTTAATAAGTTAAATTCGCAGCGAATAAATTTGCATCGAATCAAATTTATTCCGCAAATTCGGCGAATCAGCCGAATCAAATTTTTGAATAATTCGCTCATCTCTAAATAAATAGAAAAAAAAAGAAAAGAAAAAGAATATAATAATAGAAAACAGAATTATATATTTGAATAATACAGAACAGAATAAAGTAGAACGAATACAGCCATCTTCCAAAATTCGAATTTTGGAAAATTCTATTTTCTATTTTATTTTATTCTAATCTATACTATTTTTCTATTCTATTCTATTATTTTATTTTCTAACCTATTCTAATCTATTCTATTATATTCTAGTATTTTATTTTATTTTCTATTCTATTCTGTTTTATTCTATTCCATGATTTTCACTTCTTTTCCTTTATATTCTATTATGTTCTTTTCTGTTTTTTTCTATTCCATAGAGCAGTAGCAATCATCATCTTCTTTCACTTTAATTTGCATTCAGATAATTCATTTCATTATAATTTTGTTTGCATTTGATGACATTCTGTACTATTGTGATTTGGAAATTCGGATACATCCGCATCTGCATTTCGTCCAAATTGTAATTCATTTCGAAACGAATCCCTCATGTCTATGGTAGAGAAAGGGTGCCAGGAGTTGGACTTTAAAGTCAAATTGTAATAGTTTGAGGGCAGTTTTTATTTCTTTTTTATGTTTATATATTTCCTCAATAATATTTTAAATCTTTTTTCTTACTTTTTACAAAAAATCTTTGTTTTACAAATCAATATTTTATACAGCATTTCCAGAGCACTGTGGGTTTTTTGAGGACAAGGAACAGCAGAGGCTGTTTCCTTCTAGACTATCTTTCAAAATAAAACTTTGTACTTTGTACAGGAGCCATTCAGTTCTGGATTCAAATTTCAGCTTAAAATATGGGATTTTGTAAACAACATTTTTTTCAGCGGAGCAGAAAAAAGGAACTTGGAAAATGTGAGACCAAGCCTCCACCTTCTGGCTGTAAATGAGAATACATAATATCCATATTAAGTAATAATAAAGTTACATTTCATTTTTAATTCTGTCCATAATAATTAAAAGAAAACTATTACATATTCCTTCTAGGAGTCAGAAGTAGAAATTTCACAAAAATTTGAGAATTAATATTTTAACTCCTGAATACATTTGTACATTAATAGTTATGTATAGAGAGATAAAAGAGAACAGGATAATAAATGGCTAGAACTAGGGTAGGTAACCTTAAATTGTTACTAAACCCAGGACCCTGCATTCACTATATCTGCTCTCCCACAGTACACAGAACATGGAAATGCTATTATTTTAGTAAATATTAACTGCTAAATACCTTTTCTCATCAGCAGTATATAGCAGTATTGTGACTTCTATCAGTATCCAGCTGAGCACTGGTTAAAGCTTGAAGGAGGAGTGTTCATTTTGCTCTAGGAGGATGCAGGACCCCTGACATCTTTCTGGGCTGTGATGATTGGCCTTGTGCTAATCATATGCACTCTCCCAAGAAAAAAAAGCCCCTCTCTAGCAATACACACCAAACTGAGCATGTGCGATATGTCTTATCAGGAGATAAGAGGAAGGAACTGGAAGAAGGGAATGATCAGAGAAGAGACGATCAAACAGCGTTTTTACACAATGCATGGGATTAACCCCCTAGGATCCATAGTGAGTATAACAAGCATGCTTTAATGCATATACAGACTGATTTTACTGTTGTGGGTTTAGTAACACTTTAAAGAGGTGGAGATCTAACTGAACAACATGGGAGGAGTCAAAGATCATTGGGCATAGTGCCACCTTCTCACACCTGATTTAAACCTCCATTTGCCGTGCTACTGTGTCACAATTGCATGCATTGCACAACAATCGTGGCTTTAAATCAGGTGGTGAGGAGGCAACATATTGCCTCCTCATCACCTGTCAAACACACTTGGATCACTTTTCAGAGGAGCAGCAGTGCCTGCTGCACTGGCAAGTGTGGTGAATTTTCTGAAAGCGCACTAAAACTCCTTGATTCAAGAGTTTTGGTGTGCTTTCAGAATGTGCACCAAACGAGCAAGATATAACGGAAGACTATGGCTAAGCACAGCAAAGCTGCAGGAACACTGCACTGCACCTGTGGTTTGGGGAAACTGCAGCACATCGGTGTGCAAGCAGCCCTATACTATTATGCCCAGTGTATTGCTTCGCACTGACCTGAAGATCTCTTCTATCCTGCTGCTGGCACTACTCTGGAGACTGCTAGCCAGGATAAGAGGTGTAGTGCAGTTTGTATAACTTTGCATGGGACAGGAGCCAGCACTGCAGAGGAGGCATCAGCTTATGTGGCTCTTGCTCTCTACTACAGCTCCAGCCAGGGGTGGACTGACAAATCATGGGGCCCCCAGGCAATAGGGGATCATGGGGCCCCTGTGTCCTTGCCCAAACTCAAAAATGCCTATGAAAAAGGTACCAAAGGCATCTCATGGGGCCCCCTACTGACCCCGGGCCCTCAGACAGTGCCCGAGTTTCCAAATGGTCAGTCCGCCCCTGCCTCCAACTTTACAAGCAGTCCCTCTGCATTGAACTCTGATGCTCTAGAATGGCGGGTCAGCAAGCCCAGGCCGTGATCTGCCAGTCACCTGGCTGCGATCTGCTGGAAGATTGCAATCTATTGGTTGCTGACCCCTGGGCAAGAACATTCCGCTTTTAGTTGTTGCAGGGATATTTTATAAGCCATGTAGCAATATCTCTAAGACTTTATAGCAAAATTGCACATTTTTTTCTCATTGTGCTTTAAAAACAAATCTACCCATAACTTTTTAAATATATTGGATAGAAACAGATTTGCTAGCGTTCATGCCAGCTACTTACATACAGTATACGTTGGACTCTATATTGCTTGTTGTTTCCCATAGTGACCAGATTCCTTGTTCTATTTTACCACATATTTTAGAATATAAAAGGTCACTATGGGCAATGTGCTTTTTTTTGGGGGGGGGGGGGGTAAAGTATAACCAGGGAGGCAAGATTCCAAATAAAATATATGATGCAGCCTGTCATTAGCATTAACACAACAGTTTTCACGTAGCTTTATTATCTGTTGATCCTTCCAGCAGATCTACAGTGTTTCTGTTTCCTTTAACAGGGTGACAACCTTGTGGTTTTTGCATTCCATTCACTCAGCGGCATTTTTATCCTGTAGTTTTTAAATGAATTTTATGTAACTGCCAAAAAAATGAAAGCCTAACCCCAGCTAATACTTTTTAAGCAGTCACAGCAACAGTCTTTTTCTTTTGAAAAAAAGGTTTAAATCATATGAATAAGTAGTGGCTGCTGCAAGCCTCCAGTAGTGTTTTATGTCTTATTCCAATCCTGCTACTTTTACTAGACATATAAATGTGGAGAACATTTAAATAAAGGCATGTAAAATAATAAAGGAATTCATATGCTGAATACTATCTTTATAGATACTAACCCCATACAGTCACCAGAATACAATAGTTTGTCCTTTAACTGACCTGATGCTGCAATATAAAGTTGCCATCAATCACACTCGTAGGGAATGCGCTAGCTAATAGCTTACTAATTTTATCAACCCTCCTTCTTTCTCATCTTCTTTGGTAAATATGAGTCGTATATTTTTCCAGCACATAAGAGGGAGAAACTCTCTGTGGAATGGCGTAAGCCTGTCTGGAAGATGAGTCATGTAGGTCTATATTTATCGAGGCACAAGAGAAACCACTTGACAATTTATTTTTTTTGGATGAATCATGTAATTGTCGAATTGTAATAAAAACACTCATAAAATTGCGCATATAGAAACTGTATTAGTTTGATAAACGAATGAGATAAAGGCTTGACCTTTGTGTGCTTTGACTGTGGAATGGTAAATGGCTGTAGACAATTTAAGAAGGTCATTTCTTACCAACCACTTTCATCTTAAAGCATATCTAAAGCTGCAGCTGGAGTGGTTTCTCTTGTACCTAGACTTGTGTGACCAGATGCTCCATCCACTGCCATCTTCACCTGGTCTTCTTCCAGCCCACCATCCTCTTTCTTTACCATTTGTGGCCATTAATGTAACTCCTATGTTTCAGGTATACATCATTCCAGTGCCTAGCTGCTTTCTCAGCATCTCACAGTGCAGGCCAGAGTATGCAATACAGTGCAGAAAATGTATTTCTAGTAGAAAGGCAACGGCTTTTTTCTGGCAATAAAGACATACAAAATCTCTTCTGTTAAAACATTTAACTGCTAGCAAGTATTGTTTTAAGTTTAGTTCTAATTTAAAGGAAAATCTAATAACATAAACAAAACCCCATCCAAACATAAGATCATAAGCACTCTGTGAGATGGTCTACCTACAGGTTTGACCTTGACCTTGGCCTGCAGACAGAAAAGAAGCCTAAGCCCCAATAAAAGGGGGAGAAGAGAAAACGTTGTTGTTCGACAGCATGCTGATCGTTCTGAGACTACTTAGTGTAAAAGTATTTATTATAATTATATATATATGATTCCAGAAAAGCTGGGACACTATACAATTTTTCACAATAGATAATTCTTCTTTAGGATTTTCAAGTAGAATTCATGGTTCCATCAATTATGGCAAGTCATCCAGGTCTTGAAGCTGCAAAGCAGCCCCAGACCATCATGCTACAACCACCATGCTGTGGCTGTTGGTATTATGAAAACTTTATGAAATGCTGTATTAGCTTTACGCCAGATGTAACGGGATGCACACCTACCCAGAAGTTCAACTTCTTTTTCCCAAAAGTCTTGGGGACAATCAAGATGTTTTTTGGCAAATGTGAGATGAGCCTTTGTGTTCTCTTTGGTTAGCAGTGGATTTTGCCTTGGAATTCTCCCATGAATGCCATTTTTGCCCAGTCTTTTTTATTGTTGAATCATGAACACTGACCTTAACTGAGGCAAGTGAGGCCAGCAGTTCTTTAGATGTTGTTCTGGGTTCTTTTATGACCTCCTGGGTGAGTCGTCGATTTGCTCTTGGAGTGATATCGGTAGGCTGGCCACTCCTGGGAAGGTTCACCACTGCTTTAAGTTTTCTTCTTTTGTGGATAATGGCTCTCAGTGTGGTTTGTTGGAGTCTCAAAGCCTCAGGAATGGCTTTATAGCCCTTTCTAGATTGATACAAGTCAATTACTTTGTTTCTCATCTGTTCGTAATTTCTTTAGATTGCGGCATCATGTGTTCACTTTCCCAGACAGCTTCTATTTAAGTGATTTCTTGATTCAACTGGTCTGGCAGTAATCAAGAGTGGGTGTGGCAAGTATGATTAAACTTGGCTTTTCTAAAAATGTGGCTAATCACAGTTCATTCATGTTTTAGAAAGGGGGTGGGGGCAAATACTTTTTCACATAGGGCAAGGCAGGTTTGGACAGCTTTTTTCCCTTAATAAATTAAATCATAAAAACTGAATTTTGTATTTACTCGGGTATTCTTTGTGTAATATTACAATTTGTGTGATGATCTGAATCATTTAAGCGTGACAAATACACAAAAAATAAAAAATCAAGGAGGGGGCGCATACTATATATATATATATATATATATATATATATATATATATATATATATTACACTAAGATAATATTTTTTTACTTTGTTTTTTATATCAAACACTGCATGCATATAAATATTTAATAATTTCTATTCCTAGCCAGCAGGTGGGACTTTAGGCCTGTTTTCATGTGCTTACTAGGTCTTAAATGGTTTGGATGAAAAAATAATAATTTTAAATCGCCTGTACAGAATTGATCACATCAGAGGAATGGCTCACCCCCAGAAAAACATACCTACACCCACACTTGGCCATATGGAGATTTATTTAGAGGGAGATGATCACAAAAGAAAAAGCTACTCCTGTGCTCTCTCTGTCAGGAATGGACTTGCCAGTAATGGTGGGACTCACCTGCCTTGTGGGCTGCAGTACCAGGGCTGGCCAGCAGGTGCTCCCAGCAATCAGAGACTCAACCCTGCAGCCAGCCAAACACCTGAAGTTGATTATGCAGGTGTATTTAAGGGATGGCCAGACCTGCAGTCTCTGCCTTGGTGTGTGTTTTTCCTGGGCCCTGTATCTTGTTCCTGCATCCCTGTCCCTGTTCCTGGTCATGCCCCTGCCCCTGCCCCTGTCCCTGTCTCTGTCTGATTCGTTGCTGACCCTGCCTGATCTGGACCTCTGCTGACTTCTCCTGTTTTATCCCTGGTTTGTGACCCCGACCATTCTCTGCCTGACCCCCTGTACCTACCTGCCCGATTGTTATTGACCCGGCCTGCCTGACGACGCTTGCATTGTATGTACTGTTATCTGTGGGTGGTTTGGTTCGTTTGCACTGTGTTATGTTTTAGTATTGCACTGCGTTTATGTTTGTATTGTTAGTCTTTAATAAATTATATTGTCTATAACTTATCTGAAGCCTGCGTTTCCCTGCGTCAGTTCACATACCTCTGGTCATACCCTGGAGCCCTGACACTCTCCTTACAAAATCTAGAAAGATCCAAAAATGGGCCATGGGAGCGATGTTGATTGGAGTAATAAGGAGGAGGTGTGTTGGACTACTGAAGACCTGAACTGCTGTTCTCTGTGTGGGTGCAGTGCTCTGGCTCTCCAGCATGCTACCACTACAGAGCAGCCTAGTACAGTTAAACACCAACCTATAGTAAAAAAATAAATAAATGGCATATTCTTTACTTCATATGTAACCTGACTGCATAACAGATAAAAAAGTTGGCATTAACCCTAGCTTAATTAAATTTAGTTTGCTTATACACAGTATTTTTATTTTTTTTTTTGCATCTGTTGCTCTTCTCCAGCCTCTTTCAGACATGTCCTTTCTATATACACTTGCTCCAGTGTCAACTGTACATCTTTTCTCTACTAGTGTCAATGGCAGGCCACACCTATGCAATGTATTTTGTCACAGCTACTTGTACTCTCTATCAAGGACTCATGTGACAGGGTGACAATGCAGCAGCCCAACTGGAGACCATGGCCACCCTATAACAAAACGTTACTGAACAAGGACCTTCAGGTCAACATTATTTTAATGAAAGCTACAAATTTAAACCAACTTTCTCAATTACTTTACCATGCTAATACTTATATGAGATTTTAGTAATTGGGTTAAGATTTATACTCTAGCAAACATTTCGGACAAGCTTTTTTTTTTTTTTTTTGCTTTTGCAAATGCAGCCCAGAGAAACCAAGGTAAATCAGAACATCTACAGGTTTCTTTCTTGTGACACCTGCAGGACTTGTTGTCCTGAAAAGCTGTTTGTGACAATTTTGCTGTGAAATAATGTAAAGATTATGTTTGTAAGGAAAACTGTTGGATGTATCATTGCCATGTGGATTGCACTCCAGAGTGGCCTGCGTCCCACAATGGTAGTTCAGACCTCGTCATAATCGTCAGTAATGCTCTGTGTACGATACCGAGGAAGAGTGAGCTTTGTCTGCTACAGGGAAGGGAGAAGCAGCCCCAATTCTCCCAGGATAAAGCTGAGAGATAGCAGAAAGCTGAGGGCCATCCATCATTGCTGACAATTTCACAGCCTGGAATAACTTGACAGGGACGCAGAACAAATTGTTGTTGAGAATTGAATGCTGCTAAGCTGAGTGAATTGACTCTCCGGTGTCAGAAAAAGAGACCTGTTTCAAGTGGATGAAGAGTTTTCTTCTTGTGATTCAAGGGCATAAGAGTTTTTAGAGTCATATACAAAGGAGGGAATGGGGGTGATCCTAGAGTATGTATATATATATATATATATTATAGTCACAGTTTCATTCCTGAAATGGACTGTAAAAAAAATGTACCTATACCTGTGCAGTATCTTTGTTGCAGCACACTGGATGTCTGGAATGTTATGCATATTTATTTTACTAACAGCCAAAAATCACAGGGTGCTAAGTCAGGGGAATAAGGTACTTGGTTAAGCTTTGGAATGGATTTCTGGGCCAGAAACTCTTGAATACTTAACACATCATGTGCAGGAGCATTGTCATGGTGAAGAAGCCACTTGTCAGGCCAGAATTCTGGTCTTTTCTTCCAAACTGATTCCTATAATCTTTTCAGAATTTTCAAGAAATTATGTTGTTTGACCATTGTACCATGTTCTATGAACTCTTAGTGAACTACGGTTGTAACTGAGAATGACACATGAGTGCTTTCTTCAGACAAGGTAAATTCTTTGTTTTCATGCCCTCTTTAAACCTCCTATTCCATTCAAAAACACTTGATGTCTTCATGAAATCTTCACCTTACACCTGTTGTAAGGGGGCTAAAGTTTCACTCACACGTTTGTTAATTTTCATGCAAAATTTTATGTTAAATCCACTGCTCCACATTCCTGTCACTCATTTTCCACCAACAGCGCAATACACAGACACGTGTTATTTCTTCTATTACTCTGTAAATACTACGTCAACAGGTCCTGTGATCCAGGTGAGTTCAAGTTAGAACACATCAAAGTACACTCGTGCAAATGGCATTTTGGGAATTAAGCTGTCACACCTCATAAAAAAAATTATAAAAAAATGTATATATATATATATATATATATATATATATACTGCATTGACATTGTGAAAGAATGGGCCGCTCTCAGGAGCTCAGTAGATTCAAGCGTGGTACTGTGATAGGTTGCCACCTGTGCAATAAGTCCATCCGTGAAATTTCCTTGCTACTAAATATTCCACAGTCAACTGTTAATGGTATTATAACAAATTGGAAGTAACTGGGAACAACAGAAACTCAGCCACCAAGTGGTAGGCCATGTAAAATGACAGAGTGGGGTTATCGCATGCTGAAGTGCACAGTGTGCAGAAGTTGCCAAATGTCTGCAGAGTCAATAGCTAAAGACCTCCAAACTTCATGTGACTCTTAGATTAGCACAATAACAGTGTGTAGAGAGCTTCATGGAATGGGTTTCCATGACTGGGCAGCTGCATCCAAACCTTACATCACAAAGTGCAATGCAAAGCATTGGATGCAGTAATGTAAAGCACGCTGCCACTGGACTTTAGAGCAGTGGAGACATGTTCTCTGGATTGATGAATCATGCTACTCTATCTGGCAATCTGATGGATCTGTTTGGGTTTGTCGGTTGCCAGGAGAACGGTACTTGCCTGACTGCATTGTGCCAAGTGTAAAGTT
Organism: Staurois parvus; assembly: GCF_062004578.1. Lineage (NCBI taxonomy): Eukaryota > Metazoa > Chordata > Amphibia > Anura > Ranidae > Staurois > Staurois parvus. The sequence continues at coordinate 11,911,473 of NW_028318143.1, read as the reverse complement.
TGGTGGATGGCGGATTATGGTGTGGGGTTGTTTTGCAGGGGTTGGGCTTGGCCCCTTAGTGAAGGGAACTCTTAAGGCATCAGCATACCAAGACATTTTGGACAATTTCATGCTTCCAGCTTTGTGGGAACAGTTTGGGGATGGCCCTCCTGTTCCAACATGACTGCACACCAGTGCACAAAGCAAGGTCCATAAAGACATGGATGAGCGAATTTGGAGTGGAGGAACTTGACTGGCCTGCACAGAGTCCTGACCTCAACCGGACAGGTTTGGGATGAATTAGAGCAGAGACTGCGAGCCAGGCCTTATTGTCCAACATCCATGCCTGACCTCACAAATGCATTTCTGGAAGAATGGTCAAACATTCCCATAGACACATGCCTAAAACTTGTGGACATTCTTCCCAGAAGAGTTGAAGCTGTTATAGCTGCAAAGGGTGGACCAGTGCAATATTGAGCCCTACAGACTAAGACTGGGATACCATTAAAGTTCATGTACATTTAAAGGCAGGCACACCAATACTTTTGGCAATATAGTGTGTGTATATATATATATATATATATATATATATATATATATATATATACATATATATACTGTATATATAATATTACCCTGTGTTTTTAGTTTTTAATGCATAAATCATAATACTATAGATAATTTTATCAAGTTATATTTTTTTTAGCTTTGGGAGCTGTTTAATACTTCAGGCATACAGTTTATCAAGAGGTCGGGTCAAGAATTAAAACCAGATTAAAGTGAGTGTAAAGCCTAAGCATTTTTTACCTTAATATATTCCGTACATTAAGGTAAAAAATATTTAAGTAGGTGTATCGCACCTAAGTCCTCATTTTATCGTCATCTCAGTAGGTGTATACTTACCTAAGTCCTCATTTGATCATCTGTAGTGGCTCTCCCCACTTTGCTGAGGCAGTGGGAGCCATTGGCTCCCGCTCTGTCAGTCAAATCCTGTGACAATGGAGCAGGGCAAGCCAGAGCCTTGCCATCTGTGTCTATAGATGCAGGCAGTGTGGCTTGGGATCCACCCCACAGGTGTACCACCATAAGAAGTGGCATCCAATGGTGGAGCACCAAGAAGAAGAGGAGCCAGGAGGACTGGCAGAGTACCCCAGAAGAGGAGGTTCAAGACCACTATGTGCAATATCAAGAAGAGCCAAGACAGGTGAATGGTGTGATGCCAGGGACCATGTGCTGCATTCAGGGAATACTTAGTGCAGAAAACCCCTATCAGGTCCAAGCCCAGTGTGGCCTAAGCCAGATGGACTGCCTGTGGCCCTGATGTGAGTGAATGGAGTGACACTAGTCTGCACATTTGTATTGTTACTTCTTTTATTTGACCTGACAGCATACCCTGCACATATTTACACCTAAGGACCACCACTCTAAAGAGCTTCACCCTTCCAGGTTTAGTTGTAGAGATAGATCTCTGTCTCTACAAATAAGCCCAGAAGTTTGCCAAAGGAAGAGACAATACTATTGCGTGGCCCCTTGTTTATAATATAACAATCACATGAAACCGTCACGGGCTTTACGGCCTGGCAAACGGTGTGCCCAGAGTGAGGAGAGGTCATTGAGAGCAATGAGATTTGAGAGTATCTTCTAACTGCTTTACTTATACTATGTGATCATTTTGTGTTTTGTTTTCTTAGATTTCCTGTTAGAAAATCGCAGTATATAAAATAGCTGTTTTTTGTTTGTCACTGCTCTTGAATTATGCCTATTCACTGTTGGTATAATAAAAGCATGCAACAATTTTTTTTTTAAATCACAATTTTAGATTATTCTGATTAACAAGAACCTTGTAAGGCTATGTGAATGTGATCACCTGCAGCATTTGTATAAATCAAAGTCACATTGATAATTTTAAACAAATTGTAGTGAAACCTAAACCATTTTTCTTGACAAAATTGTCCACCTAGTGTATTCTTCATGCAAATGATGCTTTTCAAGTTATCTATACCCCTGTTTGTACATTTTAATCCCTTTCAAAATGAATTCTGCTTGGTGCTGCTCCAGTGACACGTAAAAGGCCGAGTGGTAATTATCAGCATTTATGTAGATCTTTCTGGGATTAACAGGCAAACATTGTATATAGATAGGGGATAATGTAATCAGTTTGGGGGATAATGGCTTATAACATTATGTATTGACACACAAATCCTGCTTCATAGCAATCTGTAAGCTAGGAGCTGCGTCATGTGAGGACAGCTATGAGACAGGATGTGAAAATAAGGACTCACTAGGAAGAAGAGTTGTAAATTGTGTTGGTAAATGGGAATGGAAAACTATTAACAGTATGGTCCTTGAAATGTTGCTTTTATATGACACTAAAGTCCTTTTAATGGCTAGAAAATCTTCCAGGAAAGTTGTATAATGTAAAAGCTAATGATAGTACACCCATACCTGGACTGAATTTGTGATGTTGAAGGAAACCTGTGCACGTGCGGGTCAAATCAGCATGTTCCTGTGCAATTCAAATGCGGTTCTGTGTGGTGCGATTTCAGCCCATTCATTTTTAATGGGCTAAAATCACACAGCAGTACACTTAAAACACTGCAACCGGATTTCATGGCACTGTGTTTGCAACCCATGTTTTATTCAGTGACTTATGTGCGGGCATGGTGTGGACCAGCTCTAAAGAACTCCAGGTAAGGCACTTTTTACATAGTTAGTTTGATCCAACTTGAGCCAATGGAACTATGCATACACCATGCCTGTGGGATCCCTGCTGGATATCACTAGAGTAGATACTACACATCTGGACTATGAATCTGTTTCTTCACAGTGCTGCTAGAGAATTAAAATATTTAATTAATAGCAGCAACGTGTTTTATATCTTATTAGAAATGTATATTTCAAAGCCAATGTTTATTATTTTTGTTTTTGCAATAACATGGTGTAGGCAGAGTTTAAGTTGACTGACAATAGCTTTCACTTTATTCACACTATAAAGATATCTGGAGGGGGTTCTGCCAATCACAGGCTGTGTCTCACCCCTCCAGTCTGTGTCTATGTCACTCTCCAGGAGGTGGGCGTATCATTGTCAAAGTCTACAATCAAGAGAAGACTTCACGAGAGCAAATACAGGAAGGTTCACCACAAGGTGAAAGCCATTCATAAGCCTGAAGAATAGAAAAGCCAGATTAGACTTTACCAAAAATTTGTTTTAAAAAGCCAGACCAGTTTTGGAAAATAATTCTTTGACGGATGAAACTAAGATTAATCTGTACCAGAATGATGGGAAGAAAAAGTGTGGAGAAGGCTTGGAACAGCTTATGATCCAAAGCACACAACGTCATCTGTAAAACATGGTGGGAGGCAGTAGGATGGTATGGGCATGCATGGCTTCCAGTGGCACTGGGTCATTGGTGCTTATTGATGATGTGACAGAAGACAGAAGCAGCTGGATGAATTCTGCAGTGTTTAGAGATATACTGTCAGCCCAGATTCAGCCAAATGCAGCAAAGTTGATTGGACGGTGCTTAACAGTACAGATGGACAATGATCCAAAACACACTGCAAAAGCAACCCAGGAGCTTTTGAATGCAAAGAAGTGGAATATTCTGCAATGGCCAAGTCAATCACCTGATCTCAACCCAGTTGAGCATTCATCTCACTTGCTGAAGGCAAAACTAAAAGTAGAAAGACCCACAAACAAAGAACAATTGAAGACAGCTACAGTTAGAGTCTGGTAAATCATCAGAAAGGAGGACATCCAGTCTTTGGTAATGTCCATTCGTTCCATACGTCAGGCAGTCATTGCCAGTAAAGGATTCTCAACAAAATATTAAAAATGAACATTTTATTTATGATTATATTTATTTGTCCAATTACATTTGAGCCCCTGAAAATGGAGGGACTGTATATAAAAATGGTTGCAGTTCTTAAAATATGTGCTTGATATTTATGTTCAACCCTTTGAATTAAAGCTGAAAGTCTGCACTTCAGATTAATTTGGATTGTTTTGTTTTAATTTATTCTGGTGGCATATAGAGCCAAAAGAATGAAAATTGTGCCTGTGTTCAAATAAATATGGGCCTAACTGTATACTGGAATTTTTATTTATTTATTTGTTTTTTAATTTATTTTTATACTAGTAATGGAGCCAATCTCTGATTTATAGTGGGACTGTGCAGTGGGCAATCTGACACTAATTGACACTGGATGGGAACTGACTAACTGACACTAACATCTCCAATGACACTAATACAGTAATCAATGCTAATACTATACACTGTCACTGTACTAATGACACTGGCTGGGAAGTGGTTAACATCCAGAGGCAATAAAATGGTGTAATGTAGTGGATGTGATATGTGCTGCTTTTACTAAACCATCTGTTTGGGGAAAAAGAAAACAAGCACAACACTGCTGTCTGTTCAGAGCCCTGTGTTGTTTGTTAACACAGGGCTCTGAACTGTCACTCGCTAAGCCAATCAGCAGGTCCCAACCATAAATCATTGTCCGGGAACTGCTAATTGGCTTGTACTGTAGCGAATTACAGCACAGGTTGAGTGTCACCTGCATGAGTGCCCCTACCCCAAAATGACGGATCATGAACATATAGGTGATCCAGCGCAGAGGGGCAGTCCTGCCTCAGTAAATCTGCGGTAATTGATCATGAAGAGTTTAAAGTAAACATTTCCTGTGACAAATAAAAGGGTTGCCATTGCTGAATTCCTCGCTGAATTAATAGCTTCCTGTCTGCTATGCTGCCCCCTGGCTTCAGTACTCACCTTACTGACCCAGAAAATGAATATAGATAAGGTATGTCAGGGGTAAGTCAGAACTTGTTCTGAGTTAAGGACTCAAAGTACTGAAGCCATAGATCAGAATGAAAGCCAGACAACTAGCATTTGCAGTATGAGTTGTGAGCAAAGGCAGTCTCTGCATTATCTCCTAAAAAATATTTCCTAATTCAAGTTATGTATTAAACAATCCCCAAGTGTAATTTGGAATGACCAATGTTGTTTTCTTTGTTATCTCATCCAACATACCTGGCCATAGAGACTGGCGTAAGATCTTTTTTGCTCCCTCTCTTATGTCACAGCACACCAGCAATCCCTAGATAGCAGCTGTTGAATCTGTGTAAAAATTGTCTTTACTTTCAGATGATGGATCTACAGTGTGTGCACAGTAAGCTTTGCCTGGATACAATGATAAGCTGTAACATCAGGGAAAAAAAACCCACAGGTATTTTTCTAGATGGTAAAACAAAAAACAACGACCCGGGTCACTTTAAATGCAGCTAATAGAAGTACCTAACTTTGTCTTCTCGTCCTGCAATCCCATGCAGAGAAGGAGATCAGGGAGATCAGTGTTTTCCAGTGCATGGAAATCATTATCTACCGATACAGGTCATTGATCAAAGCCACAGGACCCTGAGGCATAAACAGACTGGGCAAACCAGCAAGTCATCTGCCACTATTGATGTCCAGGATTGCAAGTTGTGCTGAAGTAAGGACAGTTGTGTGTTCTCTAAGGCATCAATTGTTTCCTTTCATTTGTGCCAGCTATTTACTGTGTCCTGTGTGCATTCCCAGCTTTTTATATGAAGCGATCTGTGAAAAATTATATATCTTGCCAGAATGACCTTGTTCTAGAATGATCACATTGCCTTTGGTGCTCAGTAAAGCATTACAAGGTCGTTAAATAACTACACAGGTAGACTGGTCATTTAATAAGAGCTGGAAATGCATAGTGGCCACTAACTGCTGGCTACACATTGATGCTTTAAGAGAAATATACAGTATAGTGATTTGTATGTGTGTGTGTATATATATATATATATATATACATATACACACACACACACACACACACACACATATATATATATATATATATATAATTTATTGTGGTCAGGACAAAAAATAGGATTCTTTAGTCAGATACATAAGGAACATTGCATATTCCTATTATATAGCCAGCCTGCAGGTGGAGTGTTGGGATCTTTTCCCTTGGGTTTCTTTAGTCTACTTTGTTGTGAAGAGCCTTGTGTTTACAAAGCTCAATTGCTCTAGCTGAAATTTACACGAAAAAGTCAATGAGTTTCAGCAGTGATTTAAAGAGGTGGAGTGCAGAATAGGACAAGAAGTGCAACTGGTAGGCCTGGGATTAATCTAAACCTGCGACTTTGCCCTGCATTAGAAGTTCACTGATTTATTTGACCTATTTCTGATGTATTTTTCTTTTAGTAAACCTGTAGGCAGGCTATAGATTTTTAAGTATGTACATATTATAAACAAGCTGTAAATGAGCTTTTAACCTCAGTTCACTGCGGGCGCAGCTTTGAAGTCGTGTTACTTCAGCTCGATTTCAAAGCCGCTGATCTGTGCGACTTCATACACAGATGTCAATGCAAGTCGCACATAAAATCGCACTAATACACAGGAACCTTTTTCAAAGTCGCTGTGACTCATGTCGCACCAATTTGAATGCTTCCATAGCAGCAAACAGGGTGTGACTTGTCATGCGACTTTGATCTGTCAAGTCACATGACAAATCACTAAAACAAGTAATCACTGATCTCAGCAGCTGCAGGTGCCTAGGGGTCCATGATTAAGGAGTATTACGTACCTTATTCCCACCTTCGTCAGGCTCCATCCATCTGTGTGACTGGTCCAATGTCACCTCCTTCCTTGGGTACTCTGGCCGTGGTCAAACTCCAACCTCCCTAACATAGCCTTGAATTGCTTGTGATAACATCAAGGGACCGCCTACAGGTCGGCACTTCAGGGAGAAGGAGAGTGGAGCCTGCTGTAGCAGGGTAAGGTAAGTAATACATCCTCCTCTTTCCCTCCCCTAGACTTCATGAACTTTTAACCCGTGCGGTGCCCCCTGGGAGGGATGTCAGTACAAGGGCACATTTTGGCTAATTCCCGGAGATCAGCTTTAAAGATGAAATACTCCACCGTACCTGCAACTTCAGAGGTCAGCAGGGAGTTGTTTTAAAGGTAAGTTAGGGCTTGTTATGTGAATACTTAAAGAGCGACTTCACTTTTGTTGAGAAAAAACAATATCAAAACAATATCATTGATCAATATCCATTACAAGGATTTTAACAATTTTTGTTGTAGATTTGCCTACTTGTTTATGCTCTGAAGGTATAGCTCTTTATGAGACTATGTCCTTTGCTGAGTGATTCTGAATGGGAGTGATTACCGTATTTTTCGCTCTATAGGACGCACCTGACCATAAGATGCACCTAGGTTTTAGAGGAGAAAAACAAGAAAAAAAATATTCTGAACCAATGAACTGCAGACACAGTACAGGGGATGACCAGAGACTGCGGACATAGGACAGGAGATGACCAGAGACTGCAGACATAGTACAGGAGATGACCAGAGACTGCGGACACAGTACAGGAGATGACCAGAGACTGCGGACACAGTACAGGGGATGACCAGAGACTGCGGACACAGTACAGGGGATGACCAGAGACTGCGGACACAGTACAGGGGATGACCAGAGACTGCGGACACAGTACAGGGGATGACCAGAGACTGCGGACACAGTACAGGAGATGACCAGAGACTGCGGACACAGTACAGGAGATGACCAGAGACTGCGGACACAGTACAGGGGATGACCAGAGACTGCGGACACAGTACAGGGGATAACCAGAGACTGCGGACACAGTACAGGGGATGACCAGAGACTGTGGACATAGTACAGATGACCAGAGACTGCAGACAGTAAAGGAGATTACCGGAGACTGCGGACCTTTGGGGAGGGAGGGGGAACGGGTACCTGAATTTGACAGGTACCCGCTCCCACTTCCGCGGAGTTGTCCTTCCTTCTTCTTCCCGCGGCGGCTTCTGAAGACACCGGACCATTCTCAAAGCACAGCGCTTCTCGCGCATGCGCAGAGGGCACCCGGCTGTCACAGAAGCCGCTGCGGGAAGACTGCAGCGCTGGAGCGAGGAACAGGTAAGGTCCTGCAGGAGAGAAGAGCTGAGCGGCCGGCCCGATATTCTGATATGGTGGCAGCAGAATTACCGGACCGGCCGCTTTACATTCGCTCCATAAGACGCACTGACATTTTCCCCCCTTTTTTGGGGGGAAAAAGTGCGTCTTATGGAGCAAAAAATACGGTAATTAAATTTAATACGGTGATGCACTTTCTGTGTTGTGAGGAAAAATGTTGCAGTGCCTACATCCCCTTAGAAGTAATTAACCTTTAGGGGGTATGTCACCAAAAATGACATTTTGTTGCAGAGGATGCCTAAAACCTGAGTTATATTTTAGTGCAGAGTTCTTCACACAAGCAGGAAATTACCTTTCTGGAGATGTTCTGTACACAATTGGTGTACAGAATACCTTAAGGTTGCCATATTTCATTAAATTGAGTTGAGTTACCCTTTAAATGTCCATAGCCTGGCCTCAGGCTAAACTGATACTGTACATAATTTCTCTTAATCTTTTCAGTTTGCCAAGACTCAGTGGCATAAAGCAGGTGGCAAAGGTTCCATACACCTTTTTATGTAGCACCCTCCTGATGTATGTGCTAGGCCACTTTGTAATTGAGGAAGCATGATTGGTTAGTCTGGCCTATTCAGGGTCTTACAGGTTGGGAGTCTGCTTCCAGAGCTTAGGGCAGGAGATTCAAAGTGTTCAGCCTTAATATTTATGGGGTTCCAGCCAGTCCCTGGAGGGGAAGTTTCTAGAAGGGGGCCGGAGTGTGGATAGTCTGAGACACTGGAGAGCAGGGTTTCTTCTCCCCAGGGGGTTCCATAGGTGCAGGAGCTGCTGGTCAACTGCTCAAGGAAGCTACGGAAGTGCCAGGATCTAAGGCTCAATGGACTTTTGCTCAGAGCTGAATGCAGAGCCACACCACCAGGGATCCAGTCCTGAGAGGCACTATCTCACTCACAGGGTTGTGTTTGGAAGAAGTTGGAAGGAGACAGCTGTCCTAGGAACTTGTGAGTAATGACTTTAAAGCAATTCTAAAGGCTTAAATGTTTTTACTTACCTGCTGTGTGCAGTGGTTTTGCACAGAGCAGCCTCTTCTTCTCGAGTCATCCGCAGGCTCTCCTGGCCCCTCCCTCCTTTCAGGTGCCCCCACAGCAAACAGCTGGCTATGGGGCACCCACTGCTCCGTGTGTCTGAGCTGCGGCTTAGCCCTGCTCTACCCCCTCTTTCTTCTCAGTGGCTCACTGGCTGTGATTGACAGCAGAGGGAGCCAGTGATGCCCCCTTGTGTTCCCTTTTGCCTCAGCCAGTGAGAAGAGGGAGTCCTGGGATAGCCAAGACTCCACTGCACATCGCTGGATCAAGGGGGGCTTAGGTGATTATTAGGGGGGGGGCTGGGGGGATGTTGCACAGAGAAGGTTATTTTCACCTTCATGCACAGAATGCATGAAGTTAAAAAATCTTGAGCCTTTACAACTACTTTAAGCTGATCCCCCAGACTGTGCTGCACTGGGTACCAGATGCCCAAATTTTGCCCCTTGGTCCTCAACTGAGGGGCCTTGGACTGTTCTCAACCAATACCACTACTGTTAGGAAAGACTGTTCTCTGAACACTACTGTATCTGAGCATTTTTGGAGTGTCCTATGCCAAGGCCTTCTGTCTCCCTTTTGAAGTTCTGGAAGTAATAAACTTTAAAAATACATCCCCTACGGTGTTTATTGGAGTCATTGTGAATGAACTGTTGCTGGGGTGGATGGGAAGCGTCTGTTCTATTTGGGAAAGAACCAGTTAACTTTCTGGGGTAGCACTACATGTAAATTTTAGGAAAGGCTGTTTCCTGTGTTCTGTAATTATGGTGAACTGACATTAGCATTCATTTAGTGTTAACTGTACTTGAAAAGCTGCTGGGGGATGAATTCACTGAATTCATGATGATGTCTTATTCCTGATAATTCTATGAGAAACCCTGACAAACCATCTTGAATCCTCTGTGCTCCTTAGAGTTGTTACCCATCAGACAAAGACATTTAGCTTGAGATATTCATTACTTTATGACGTCTCTGTTTTGTTTACACCATTTGAGTCATTCACTTTGGGGACAGAAAGTTGCATTTGAAGTTTTGACACACACTGCTTTGTGCTAAGAAAGCATTGGATTTATGTGCCATTTGAAAGCTTTTCAGCCATCAAGTGATCAAAAGCCACCATGATCAAATCTGAGATCTGCCATCTTAAATAAGGGACAGACATATTTGCAGGAGTGTGTGCCCCAGGGGTTAAATGGGTATTGTGCACTGGAATGTCTGCCCGTGTAACTGTGGCATGTCTAGAAGGTCTCTGTAAAGTATTTTCCGTCAAACACCAGCTCACATTTTAGATTTTTGCTTCAGGGTCAATTTAGCCTCAGTAGTATAAACTCTGCCGTGTTCTGCCAAAGTGCTCACAGACAACACTGAAAAACACACTGATCTATCTGGACGTGATACCAGAGAATTCAACCCTCAAAATAACTTAATGTAATACTGCAAAAGCCCGAAACAGACCTGTCACTGACATAACCGATGATAATGCTGTTCTGTTTGGGTTTAATTGATATTATTATCATATGCGCTTTTATTGTACATGCAGCTTTCAGTGATTAAAGAGAACCTGCCATGAGTGCATCACTCATTTATTAACTGACATATCAGTATGGATGTCACCCCACTTCCTCAAACTCAGTCTGTCCAAAGCTGAGCTTGCACCCCCTTCCCCTGACTTCTCTGACAAGATTGATGGCACAACTAGCGGTCCATCCCCCAGGGCCAGCACTACCACTAGGCGAACTAGGCAGATGACTATGGCGCATCCACGGCCACTGGTTTCCATAATCTTCACCATGGCCATCTGGGGGGGTTCTGGGGAGGGCTATACCCCCCCAGATTTCAGTTATGCCCCTCTAGGCCAGTCTTTCCATGGATGCCGTACCTGGCCACTGAATGCCCTCCTCCAACCTCACTCTCATGACTGGGATAAGGGGAGAGCAACTTGGAGCAATGAAGCCTGCAAAAGAGAAATGAAAGGAGAGAGCTGGGAGGTGCAGGCTGTGCTCTCCTCTCCTGTCAGTGGATCAATCCTCCATAAAGCAGATGACACAGGATTGCTCTTTCATCAGCATGTTCAGTGTTTGATTCATTCCCTGGCTCCCTGCTGCCGAGAGATGAGGTCATTGGAGGAGATAGAGGGAAGGATACTCAAACTGTGTACAGCCCAATCCAAGAGTGATCTTGTGCCATATGCTGTATGGAGGATTGTTCCCCTGACAGGAGTGAGAGCACAGCACAACCCACACATCTACCTGGATTCTTGCCTGTAGGTTTGGCGGGGGGAGCTTACAGACTGGGGGAATTGTACGCAATGACAGGAGGGGGGAGTAATAATTATTTGCGTTGAGATGAGAGGTTTGTGCAGGAGGGGGATGGGGGATATTTGTGCTGGGAAGGGCAATAGGAATGATGGGGAATGGGGGGATATGTGCTAGGAGTAGGAGGGAGGTTTTAGTGGAGGGGGGGTTTAGGAGGGATTTCTGCTAAAAGGGGGGATTGAGGGGAGGGAATTTGTGCAAGAGAGGGAATTGGGGAGGGGCAATTGTGTGTTAGGAGGGGGTATTTGGGGAGAATTGTGTTAGGAGAGGGATTGTGGGGGGGGGGATTTGTCCTAGGTGGGGGGATTGAAGGAAGGTGATTACTTCTTAGAGGGGGGATGGGGGGGATTTGTGCTAGGAGGGGGGATGGGAGGGTTGTGCTAGGAGGGAGGATGTGTGCTAGGAGGGGGGATTTGGGTGGGAAGGAAGGATTTGTGCAGGGAAGCGTAACTTGGAGGTTGTTGTGCTAGAGGAAGGGATTTAGGGGGTAGAATTGGGGGTTTATGCTAGGAGGGGGTATTTGGGGGAGAGGATTTGTGCTAGGGTGGAAAATTTAAGGGAAAGAGGTTGTGTGATTGGAGAGTGGTGCAAGTAGCTGGTCTTGACTAGGGCACAAAATAGCCTAGTACAGGACCTGTCATCCACATATGCAAAGCTGCTAAGTGTAATCTTGGACTTTGAACTCTCCTTCTGGTCTCACATCCAATCACTGTCTAAAATACACTTCTGTAGCTTCTATTTCACTTCTGGTTATCTCCTTGCCTTGACTACTTCAAAATTCTCCTCATTGGCTTACCTTTATATAAGCTATTCCCCCCTCCTTCCATAATGAATGCTGCTGCCAGACTGATTCAGCTTACCACCCATTCAGTGTCTGCTAATCATTTCTGCCAATCCCTCTATTTGATTCCACTCACCCAACAAATAAAATTCAAAATACTAACAACAATTTACAAAGTCATCTACAACTCTGCCACCAGCTACATCACTAACCTTGTCTTAAAATACCAACCAAACTGTTCTCTTTGTTCCTCCCAAGACCTCCTGCTCTCTAGCTCCTTAGTCATCTCCTCCCATGCTTGCCTAGAGAACTTCTCTAGAGCCTCTCCCATTCTCTAGAACTCCTTACCTCTATGTGTCCAAATATCTCCTACTCTATCCACGTTTAGGCCATCCCTGAAAACCCATCTCTTAAGAGAATTCTATCCTGCCTCATCCTAATAACTAACTAATCTTCTCCATCAGCTCATACCCCACAGTTATTACCTTTTTTATCACTTGACCCTCTGTTTTAGATTTTAAGCTTTAATGAGCTCTGATTCTTCTTGTATTGAAATATATTGTAACTGTACTGTTTGCCTTCATTTTGTAAAGCTGGGTGCAAACTGTTGGTGCTATATAAATTCTGAATAATAATAATGAAAGTACTGAACTGCCATTACTGACTTATTTTTGAAAGTGCAAGCTCCAGGACTGTCATTCTTTCTTATGTACAGTGTATGTAAACCCAAGCTCTATGTACTGTATACTACAATTCCCATAATGTTGAATGGATCTGCATTAAAATGTGTAGTACATCTCAGGGGCAAGCAGGAAAGGGTGACTACATTGACATACACAAGGAGGGCACGGAGAATGAATGTAGCCACTCTTAATAGAGTAAGTCTGAGAATAGCTGATAAATTCTTGCATTTGAGAGGTGAAAGTTTTGTGTTAATTTATGTCACTGATCCAGAGGAAGTATGTAGCCAGGGAAAACTCAAGCATTTGATGCATTCATACTTGTCCTAGGTGAGTGAAATAGCAACTAGAAGGATAAGGGTGGCAGCCCCAGAGAATGAAACTTCAGAAAAAAGTTTTAGCTCCCATATTTCTGTCCTGATGGGTTTCCTTTCAGCTATAGCTACTACTATTAATTGCAGAGCTCCTATGTGCCACATTTATGGTTGTTCTGCTCAATGGCCTTAAGTGATGGCCATTGGAGTGTTTCACTGTGGTGACAGCATATGTTGCTGGAAAGTGGCCTGGACAGAAACACGGCTGGTAAAACTGAAAGTGGTCATGAGCAGGAGGCATGCAGGCAGAGTTTTAGAAGAGGCACTTGATCAGAATAATACAGATGAAGACAATGAGAATCTAGAAGCCATGACTGGATCATTCAGGCAAAGAAAATTCACATCCAAACTTAGAAAGATCAAAAAGAACTTTTTTGCCCTGATGTTACCTATTGCGTTGTGCAGAGTTTGTATTTGGCATCTACTGGTAGGGATCTGTTGTTTTCTGTGGTTTGGCCAGCAGATGGAGCAGGGACATGCCAAGAGGAAAATCTCAGTATGTGATGAGTGGGGAGTACCTTGTACAAGGAGCCCTATGACTTGTAGTTCAGATCCAATTTCTATTAGTGATGGTAAGGGTTTTGTGGGATGGTAATAGCTGGAAACGATTTGATAGCTGGAACTGACTCCTAGGTTACTGGACCCATTGAATGGACTCAGAACATGATCATTTCAGGAAAGAAATTCACATCAAACTTCAGAAGAACATTTCTTCCCTGGTATGATCTATTATGCTCTGTTGCAGCTATTGAGTAGAATTTGCATTAAGAGATGTAGAAAGCAGTGAAGACACCACACAAATGGTGATCAAGTCCTGAGTGATTTTTTTTTTGACTGATCAATAAAATAAAAACCAACACATTTTGAGGGTTAGCACATCTCCTTTATCAGTATTTGTATTATATAACTTCGACAAAACCTGCATTCAAAGAGATTTGAAAGTGTTTAAAGGGTTCACATCAGCTATTACCATCTCTGGGTAGAAATATTGCACTAGCTGCAGAAGTTAAAGTTGATATGAAAACTATTAACAGTTTCCAGAACTGCTAATGTTTTTAGTAGGACTTTGTATTTTACAGTTTTGCCAACAGATGGAGCAAGAACATGTATAGAAAGCATACCTGGTTGTGAGGATATGGCCAGCTGGGAGACCACAAGACTACTGATTGCTTGGGGACAGTGAGCAAGAATCTTACACAGTTTACATTAAAGTGGAGCTCCAGGTTTCTCCTCCAAATTTTGTAACTGCTGACTTCTAATATAAGGACACTTACCTGTACAGGGATCCAGCAATTTCCTCACCCGCTTTGTGAATGGTTATGGAGTCTTCTAGGACCTGTGAAGTGTCCCAGAAGGCTGCAGGGAAAGGAGGGAGGCTGAACTTCCAGCTAAGATTGCCGCGGTGCTTCTCTCAAAACCAGGTACCCGGTCTCCCTCTCCCCCAAATGTAGCAGTGGAGCGGGGTGGAGGATACAAACAAGCAGAACTTTCCCTTTTGGGGTGAAGTTCCACTTTAAAACCTCATGCACACTGGGAGTCACCTCTAAATGCCAGGAGAAAAGCTGCTTAAAAAGTGCGCCTAAAGCCTCGTATTGCACACACATTTAGGTGCATTTAGGCGTATCAAGTGTTTGGGTGTTAATGAATTCCATTGGCCAGAATATTAATATATTCATTAACTCTAATTAATGCATTAACTCTCAAACGCGACTAAGTCTAGCGCTTAGATGCATCTAGGCACGTCAACCGCTCAAAAGCTCCCCTCCTGAACATTCTAGTGATGGGTTTTTTTCAGCCTGTAATCGCTTCTCTTCTAATACTAACTAACTAACATAGAATTGTTTTTACAGGCTAAAAATAAAAAGCCAATTGTTTGTAAAAGTGGCATCTTTTAGAACCAGTATGCACAGGGCCTTACTATCAACTGCCATTCTTTTTTTTCAGTTGAAAGAAACATTAAACCATGGATTGGATTTGGTTAGATGATCTCTTACAATTAGTCATTTATTTTTTACTCTTTCAAGAAAAATGTTCATCATGGGCACATGCATATGATTTAAAATATTTATTTGAAACATTTTATGATTTAATTTTTTTAATTTCTTAAAGATAGAGTGTCCATGTTTTATCAATATAGTGAATGCATATATTCAAATGTACTGTTCTGTTATGGTATTCAGTCTAATACCGTACATGACATCTTTATACCTTTTATTGGATTAAAATGTTCTAAACTGAAATGAAAATGCATTCCCAATATCACATTGAGCATTTATGGAGGAAAAACAGAGAGTGAGCACAAATCTTTGAAGATCCACATCTGACTCTCCATGCAATATTCATTTAAAAAAATCCTTGCCTTGTCTCTCCTGGGCCGCTAGTAGCAGTGACTTTACAATGAATCTTTTATTTCTGGAGACCCCAGAATTATGCCGCAGGGCTGGTAACCCTACTGGGAACACAGAGGTTGTATGGGTTTCCTTGCGAGTAAAGATGTAAAGTGCTATAGCAAGGATTGTATTTGACTAGGCTTCGTGCACAACTCAGTGTACATCTTCACTGTTTTGCCAAGACCTTTCCATAAAACATAATTGGAACCCCCAGCTCAGGCTCCCAGTTACAATTTTCAGAGCTTCTTTTGGATGTGGGTCAAAATCCTGATGTCTTCAAACAATAGACAGCGTAAATTAAATATAGAGATTGTCAAGATCAACACATTTTCCTGCCCCTTTTGTAAATAGGAAGTGTATCTCTAGCCAAAATGTATTTCAATGTTTGGGATGAAGCAAGAAACGATTACAACCCCTGTCTTTTTTTTTTTTTTGCTATCTGTAACCCTGTTCAGGACATTTCCCCCATTTCTAGTTCCAGTGACAATATTGCCACCAAGACAGGAAGTAAAAGATAATAGAGACACAATGGCAATAAAAAAGAAAAAAAAAGTTTGTTTTCTTTTACTTAAGTAGGGGAACACAGCTTTCTGTTGCTGTATGTGTCCCCATGTATGATCCCCTCAATCCCTGCAACAGTGACAGCATTGCCAACAGGGCAGGATGGCAAGTAAAATCTTTGCAACGGGACACAGATGGGAAAAATAAAAATCTACTCTTAAAAATTATTGTTTTGGGTCATAGAGTTCCAAAAGTAAGTTTTTTGCACACAGATTTTTGACAGTAAAAAATTGTACAGTTTAACTTCTGTGCTTTCTTATTGGGGTTGTGTTGGCATTAAAACTTTTTTGGAACTCATTATTTTGGCACACACTTATCCCATCCACAAGATTAACCTACAGAACCTGAAATACTATGGGGTTGATTCACTAAAACTGAAGAGTGCAAAATCTGGTGCAGCTGTGCATGGTAGCCAATCTGCTTCTAACTTCAGGGATAAGTTCACTTTTGGGAACATTTTACACGTTCCACACATTTTTAGGGTAGAACATGTAACATGTTCCCAATGCTGCAGCCAGTGCCCGATACCCCCCACCACCATGACAACAGTACAGGGAGAAATTTCCCCATACTAGCTGTCTTTTTTAAAAAAGCGTGGCTGTGCAGGCTCTGCCCATATGGTCTCATCAGTCACTCAGAGAGTTCTTTGAATGAATGACCTACAAGTCCCGCCAGCCCTAGCAGCTGTTGAGCACCGTGCTAGTTCATTCATTCTTCCTGTCAGTATATCTGCTTGCCCATACACCCTATACGGGCAAGCAGATATACTGACAAGTCTGCAGGAGACCTGCATGGCAGCAGAAATCTGATGATCGCTGGTGCACTGCTTTACAGGTTCCTGCAACAAAAAATAATAAATGCACATTTTTTTTACTTGCAAAAAAATGTGCGTTTATTATTTTCTGTCAAAAAGTGAACTTATCCTTTCAGCTTGTTAAATTAAGCTTTGACTAAACACCTTTGAAACTGATTGGTTTCTATGCACTGCTGCACCAGATTTTACACTCTCCAGTTTTAGCAAATCAACCCCTATTATTAATTAGGTAAAACAATTTAATTTTAATCCACAAATTTATACTATTATGAGACTAATAAATACTTGTATTAGCACCAATAATTAAGACAAAATTACATTCTTAATTTTATTCTGTAATCAATGAAGGCTGAAAATGTTTGGCATCACTAGGGACAAATGGCATGATTTTGGCAAAATTGCTGGTTTCACCTGTGAAATTTCACAAGCTGAAACTCTCAAATTTGTGCCTATTAGGCTCTTTAAATAAAATTTGCCTGAGGAAAAAAAAATAAAGTGACAGTAAAGGATTTTGTTTTATTCTTTTAAAATAACAAATACAGTTTCAAGAAAAAGTATGTGAACCCCTTGGGATTACGTGGAGTTTTGCATGAATTGGGCATAAAATGTGCTCTGAACGTCATCTAAGTCACAACAATAGAAGAACACAGTCTGCTGAACATAATACCACACAAACATTAGATGTTGCCATGGTTTAATTGCACATAACATGTAAACATTCACAGTGCAGGGAGGAAAAAGTATGTGAACCTTTGGACTTAATAACTGGTTGACCCTCCTTTGGCAGCAAATGTTCAGCAGACTGTGTTCTTCTATTGTTGTGACTTAGATGACGTTCAGAGCACATTTTATGCGAAATTCATGCAAAACTCCACGTAATCCCAAGGGGTTCACATACTTTTTCTTGCAACTGTATGTCATACTTACCTGCATTGTTATGCACAGAGCAGTCCTGATCCTCCTCTTCTCAGGTCCCCCCGCCAGGCGCTCCTGGCTCCTCCTCTTTAGCCAGTGCCCCAACAGCAATCTCTGGGGGCACTGGTGCATGCTTGCTCCCGAGCCGCTGCTCTATATCCATAAGACACATAGATCCACGGCTTGGCCCTGCCCCCCATCTCTCCTCATTGTCTGACTGGTGTGATTGACAGCCAATGGCTCCTGCTGTTGGCTCAGCCAATGAGAAATGAAAGATCCGAGAGAAGGTCTGCTCTTGTGCACACTGCTGGACCGAGAGAGGGCTTGGGTGAGTATTAGGGGGAGCTGGGGGGGAATGTGCTGCACACAGAAGGTTTTTTACCTTCATGCATAGAACGCATGAAGGTAAAAAACCTTCAGCCTTAACAACCACTTTCAGTTATTATGTATTCTTTATTTTTTCTATTTATAGAGTATTTTATTGGGAAGGGGGTGTATTTAGGGTAGTTAAAATAATTTTATTTTGCTCTTTGTATTTGCAGTAAATTTCCTTTTTTGTGCATTTTCTATTTATGTACTGTGGTCCACAAGGTCCAGGATAGTTGAAATGAGTTTCTGTAACCCTAAAGAGCCATTGAAAGGCCATTGCATCCCTAAAGTGGAGCTCCAGTTTCCGGTGAAACAAATAAGTCAGCAGCTACAAAAACTGTAACTGCCAACTTTTAAAAAACAGCCACTCACATGTCTCTCGATCCAGCAGTATGCTCGCTGCAGCCAGGTTCATCAGCCATCCTCTGTCCCTTGCTCTGGCAGCTTAAGTCTGGGCACCCAGCTGTGACAGCCTGCGGCTTTCCGGGTGTCCACTGAACATGCATGAGTAGTGATGTGCATGGTGAATGGTTCTGCAGTTTTCTGGGACCTGTCACATGTCCTAGAAGACTGGGAGGGGGGGGAGGAGAACTTCTACTTCCGATCATCTAGGTGGTTGGAGCAGAAGTGGGAGTGGGTACCTGTCAAAATTGGGTACCCACACTCAAAGGTAGCCAATTCCTAATGGGAGCAGGGGGCAAGTCCTTAACGCGGAACTTCCCCTTTTGGGTGAAGCTCCGCTTTAAGAACCTCTAATAATTATCTTCATTCCTGCTTCCCTGTTGACTCAATGCATTTCACCATAATGAAAACTCTCAATTTTGCTGATCCCCAGGACATAGTACAAGTATACAAAGGCTGGAACACATACAACTTAATACCTGGTAGATGCATTAAAGTGGTTGCAAAAATGCATGAAAGTAAAAAACATTCTGTATGCTGCTCCCCCCTCAGTCTCCTCTAATACTTACCTGAACCCAATTTCAAAGCAGCGCTGCGCACAGAAGCAGTGGCTGTCCCAGGTCTCTCTCTCCTCATTGGCTGAGACACAGCAGTAGGCTTTAACATGCACACATCCATACTAGCATTGGCTCAGGTGAGTGGAATTTTCAAGCCAAAGTCAAATTCAGGCATGCACACTGCATGCATTTAAAAAAAATACCTGTGTAATTCAAAAAATATACCATCCAGGGGTAAAGTTTCTATGTCATCCTCTCAGATACTGCCATTCAGTTGTATGATTCAGACTGAACTCACAAATTACAGCCTACTTCATATCAGCTAGACTATTCTCCCCCAGCACATTACATTTATTTTTCATAGAATAAATCCTGCTGCTTTGTTATCATTGTAAACTGTTTTTGTTTTCTCAATGCACTCATTTTGTCCACAGTAAAGTCCTTTATGTGACCGGTGCATTCACATGGAAAGTCTAGTTTATTATCCCTTATTTTGCCCGGTAAAGTTACATTGCCTTAAGCCAAAGGGTAAAATTAAAGGACTCCCGAGCAATAAGTATCAAGCTAGCAGTTTGGATCAAAACAAATGCAGTACACAAGAGACTTAGGCCCAGCATCAAAGAGCACAGTCATCAGGATTAGAACGTAAGGAGCATCTTACACTTCAAATACACAGCTTGATCAGTCATGTTGTGATGGTTGAAGTGAACACCTTGATCAGCGAGATGGATATTAATTGATAAAAACACTCAGAAAGCTTGATCTCTAGCACTAAATATGGGAACTCGATGGAGCTCTCTGGGGCTCCTATATCGGAGCATGCTAGGATCTCTATTGGCTTACACACACACTCACATTGGGAGACCATGTTTCAGCTGTGGCCTTTTAATAAGCCATCAATATAATTTGTATGGAAATGATGGACTATACATAGAACTGTCACGCTGTATAATTCGTGATCCCAAAGAAGTAGCACACACGACTTAATACCTTGTGGATGTTTTAAAGCTGAACTCTGGGCAAACAGCTAAATACACCAATGAAATAAATATAAATGACTTGTTTTAAATACCATAAGATTTGTATTTCTAGCCATCCTGTTCTAAGATTTACACAGTCCTGCCACATGGCACAGCCCTGGCAGGGCAGAAGAACTCATTTTTATCTACTTCAGTTAAAGTAGTTGTGAACATAAAATGTTCAATATCATAGATACTTTCTAATACAGTTATAACTATGCAGGCACTATAACTGCTTTTGCTTAGTTTCAGGGGTTATCTTTCATACCTTAAAATGCATCTCTTCTTCCTGATAGTGAGGGGCAGGGTTACAGGACACTGTGCAGACACATGTTGTGCCTGTATTCCATAGTCTGTTCTGCCTGAGGCAAGATGCAGGATTTGCTTGAGCAAGGGTATTGTTCAAGAGGCAGGTTGTGATTAGGATGGGGTGTATGCAAGAGGCAGGCTGTGATTGGGAGATGGTGTGCCAGAGGCATGCTGTGACTTGGAGGAGGTGTGTGGGCACCCAAGCAGGCTCTCTCCTGAGCTGCTTCTCTGTGTATCCATTCTCACACAGCTGCTGCTCGGCCCCACCCCCTGGTCTCTCCTCATTGGTTCACTGGCTTTGATTGACAATAGCAGGAGTCAATAGCTCCTGCTGCTGTCTCAACCAATGAGAAGGGAGAGGCCCAGGACAGTCAAGGCTCTTGCGCACATCAGTGGATCGTGATTAATAGTGTGAGTGTACTTTCACATATATGCGGATTGGATGTGGTTTTAACTGCATCCAATCCACATGACGTGAAAAACATTGCTTCCTATGGTGCCTGTTCACATATGTCTGGTGCATTGGGGGTGCGGATTCAGTGCGGTTTTAAAAAGAGTCATGTCCAATTTCTGAGAAGTGGCTTCAGGTTCAGGTGTGGATTACAGGCTATTGACTTCTATGGGAACTGTTTCTAAACCGCATATGTGTGAACAAGATACGATCCTGAGCTAATCCTGTCCTGAACCTGATGTAAACCTGCCGTGAACTGCTGAACAATTACTGTATCAATTAGCTTTGAAACCTGTTCACATATAAGCGGATTGGATGCGATTTGAACCTCATCCAATCCGCATTACATGTGAAAAAATAATACTTTCTATGGTGCCTGTTCACGTATGTCCAGTGCACTGATGGTGCGGATTCAGTGCGGTTTTAAAAAGAGTTGATTACTGAGCAGTGCGGTCAGGTTCAGGTGTGGATTACAGGCTATTGATTTCTATGGGAACTATTTCTAAACCGCATATGTGTGAACAAGATAAGATCCTGAGCTAATCCTGTCCTGAACCTGATGGGAACCTGACGTAAAACTGTGAACAGCTACTGTGTCAATTAGCTGTAAAACTTAAGTTTCAATCCACACACACTCAATCTGCACCGCACATGTGTGAATCAGCTCTCAATCTGCACCGCACATGTGTGAATCAGCTCTCAATCCGCACCGCACATGTGTGAATCAGCTCTCAATCCGCATCGCACATGTGTGAATCAGCTCTCAATCCGCACAGCACATGTGTGAATCAGCTCTCAATCCGTACCGCACATGTGTGAATCAGCTCTCAATCTGCACCACACGTGTGTGAATCAGCTCTCAATCCGCACTGCACATGTGTGAATCAGCTCTCAATCCGCACAGCACATGTGTGAATCAGCTCTCAATCCGCACTGCACATGTGTGAGTCAGCTCATTAACCAAACTTAGCTTTGACCTGGCTATGTGCCTGGCAGGGGTTATCGTGATTACAAGACTGGCTGATTAGAGTTACTGTACTTATCTTTTGACAGGTCAGTTCTATGGTCACAGCATACACAATTTTATTTTATAACATTGGCATTGCAATAGCATTCCAATAGAGAACAGTAGCAATTTGTAATGGTGATAGAATATTGTTCACATCTGAAGTTTGCAGTCCTCATGCACACGGGGTGTTTTGATAACGCTGGTAATGTTAGCTGTGTAAAATCACGTTAAAAACTTGAGTTTTTCAGCTTTTTTTAGCATTTTTGGCATTAGCATTTACCAGCGTTTTCCCGTGTTTAGCGGAGTTTTTCAAGATTTGCGGTTTTTAGCGTTTTTTACCCAGAAAATGTTTTAGTCAAAAAAAGTCCAAAAATGCCGGTTTGCAGCGTTTTTCCGCATTTTTCAGTGTTAGAGCATTTTTACAGCTAAAAAATTCCTCTAGAAACCAACTAGTTCTGGGGTTTTTTTCCAGCCAAAAAACATTGATTACAGTCTGTGTACATGGACACATAGGATAACATGCTTATTAGCTCTAGAAAAAAAGTCAAAAGCCAAAAACAGCAGCAATAAAAACGTCCCGTGTGCATGTGGATTCAGGTGTATCGAATGCCCAGTCCCTTGCTGCATGTTGTGGTTTAATTTGTCAGCCCCTAGGTCGCTACTGTATCCTGTAAATTCACTTTATTTTTATTCAAAAGCTAAAGAGTTGCTTTTAAAAGTTACTTTCAGAATCCTTCTTTTCTTAATCCATTATTGTTCATGTTGAGTTACTCATTATTATTTTTTATGACATTCTGGAAAAAAAGCTATATCTAGATTTAATGAGTAAATTTAATTGAGACTGTAAAAGGAGGAATAATTAAGCTGGGGTTTTGATTTACTATGTTGTTGCATCAAGTGTTTTCCATATTCAGCTGCAATCAGTCAATTTCTCCAGTTCAATCCATTTCTCACTCCATTGACTTACCAAATAGTATCACCTCCTCGCAGCGCTCCGCATCCACCTCCCCCAGTGGCCATTAAAACATTATGCAGAGACGAGGAAAATATAAACCAGCTTCAGGTTTCTCCACCACACTTTTCAAATTCAAGTTCCATTTAAAAAAATAACCATTTAGGTTTTCTTCCCTTTTTATATGAGGTGACATTCTGCTTAAACTTTGTGATTTGTAATTTGTTTGGACTTTGAAGAAGGGGAAATACCCCAAAAGCTTGTCCTCAAAATTGTATGTTAGTGCAAATAAAAAAAGTATCACGGACAGTACTCAATTGTTTCTTCCCTTTTTATATAAATGTGCCTTCTTCTCAGACAGGAGCCTCATCTTACAACAGTTAAGAAAGAATTGTCTGCATTACATATTGATTTCCCCAACCAGATCTATTTTGTAGTCATTGCTGTATCAAATAAATAATTGTGTATTAATAATTGTTTTAATTTTTTAAAGTTTTCTGTTCCTGTTGCATGATAGAAGGGTGCACTTTGGTTAAAGTTTAATCTTTTACTAGATGTAAAGATTAAGGATGCATTATGTATAACGTTTTTTACTTTGCTAATGTATTTTCAAAAAGGTAGCACATTTTGTCAAAATTTGCCATTTTGGCAAAACTCATTGAAAGTGAAAGGTATAATTAAGGTTTTTTTTTTGTATTTGTAAAGGGTACACTTTGATTTCAATGGCTCCTGAGGGTTATGGAAGCTCCTTCAACTATTTTGAATCTTTATTCTTGCGCCGAAAAAATACAACTAGACAAAATAGTAAACCTTTTTTGTTTTGAAGTATTTGTAATTTTTTTTGTTAACTGAGTGATATCTTCTTGCAGAAAATAATTGGTTTCTATATGCCTATCAGGTTACTTATACTTAAATGTAGTTAATCTATAAAAATAGTATGACACCATTGTTTGGCTTGTAAGGTTGCGGTGTTTGTGCAGAACTGGAGATTCAGGCAGCTTGGGCTCAGAGTATTACTGCAGCAAAGCTCACACATTACATACAATCCTTCAGTGCAGCAAAAAGGATTGCCCACAGTAGGACGAGGCAAAGGAACCCTGACACCATGGGACTCAGCAGAGGACCCTTGTAAACATGATGTATCCTTTTTTCAGTGCCCAGTTGGGTTGGGTAGGTTATACATACTCTAAATTTCTACCTTTATACCATGATAAGTCATCTAAATATTTGCCCAGTTTCCTGATATACCAGTGCTATTTTTGAACAGCTTAGTAAATATGAAAAGAGAAGCTTGTAGAAGGATCTAAGCTTAGCTCAGATGATATTTTGTGTCATGTTTGTGCCAGAATTTAACCACTTCCTCTCCGGACACTTTTACCCCCTTCCTGTCCAGGGCAGTTTTCAGCTTTCAGTGCGATCACACTTTGAATGACAATTTCGCGGTCATGCAACACTGTACCCATATGAATTTTTTCCCATTTATTTGAGACAGATAAAGCTTTATTTTGGTGGTATTTATTCAACGCTGGGATTTTAATTTTTTTTGCTATATAAATGAAAAAGTCTAAAAATTTTGAAAACAATTTTTTTCTTATAAAATTTTGCAAATAAATAATATTTCATCATAAATCTTGGCCAAAATGTATTCCGTTATCTGTTTAGTAAAAAAAAAAAATATGCCAAATTAGTTTATAACCAAATATTATAATTTTAAACATTTTTTTTTTCTTTTTTATATTATTGTTTTTTTTTTTTCTTTTTCTTTTACATATCGTCACCCTAGCAGTACAGTGTCACCATGGTGACACTGTACTACTTGTGGGGGATGATGAAAATTTTTTTTTTTTTTTACAGTGATTGCTTTTACACTCATATAGGATGTAAAAGCAATAATTTCTCTTTCTCTCTGTCTGCATTCTTGCAGCCATTGAGAAATACTGTGTGAGCTGTGATTGGTCAGAGCTTGGCACATGGTACAAGGCTGTTGTGAATAGCCTTGTACCATGTGACCTCTGTGATCATTCACAGATTTCACATGTAGTAAGCAATGATGTCACAAGTGACATCTTGCTTACTACTTTGCATGTGATCACTGATTGGCCAATCAGTGATCACAAGATCGGGACCTCGTACAGCGGTCCCTTCCGACGATCAGTGTTTCACTGTGTCCGGAGGACACAGCGGGCACCGGATCGCGGTGCTGCGTGCTCACAGGGAGCGTGCACAACTAGAAATAGCCGGTGCCGTTTATGAACAGCAACCCGCCCCTGGAGTGCCACCGCCCTGCCGTTTAAAAACAGCAGGCGGATGGCAAGTGGTTAAGACGTTAGGTAAGGTGGCCTTTAAGTGTTTAAGTGGCCTTTAAGTG
Source organism: Staurois parvus (assembly GCF_062004578.1). Taxonomy (NCBI): domain Eukaryota; kingdom Metazoa; phylum Chordata; class Amphibia; order Anura; family Ranidae; genus Staurois; species Staurois parvus. Next base: position 11,886,184 of record NW_028318143.1, on the reverse strand, counting down.
TTCCCCCAGCCAAAACTTTTCTGTTTTGGGTACAGTAGGGACCTATTAGAACCTGTTATTCCTTTCTAGAACCTTGCTGGAGAGATTCACACCCTATTTGTCCTAAAGACCATTGTCAATGGACTGCCATTAGCATACCCTAAATGTTAAAGTTGTCACTGAAACAGAAGATGAAAGGAAGTCCTCTAATTGGGGCATCTGTTCTGATGACTAACGTCTAGGAGAGTATTTTCCATTACTTCTTGTTGTCTCTGGGATAGGTTCCAATCCCTCTCAGATAAAAAATAAAAAAATATAATTTTTTGACAATTCAAAAACAAAATTCTGGCCCACATAAATAACTTTTAGAACTGAAGTACTATATGTCTTATTGGGGTTCGCTTTGAAGTTTAAGAAACGATGATGAGTTGGGCATCATATATCCAAGTTATTAAATTGGCGTATATAAAGTAACAGACTTAATGGAAAATGAAGCAGAAAAGGGAAGATTATACGCTAAATATGTTCCTAGCTACATTACATTATATACAGCCAGAGGAAATTCATATAGCTCCCAGATTGACTAAAACTCACAATGAGCATTTACTGAATCAAGCTCCAGCCTTCTTCTCAAGCTGTTTAATGAGCAGGATCAGTATCACTGAGCATTTTATATTTCTTTTATTACTGTAAACCTTCACATAAAACCAGGAGACATTGCCACCGTTCAGTTAACAAGACACAGGTGCTGCCGATTAAGTGATCAGCATGGTGCGTGCCCTGAAAGGCTGCAGGTAACTTCCCCTCCTCTACCGAGCTTTGCTTCAAAGAGACTCACATTTAGATGTGTGCAGATAACAGATGCAATGTTAACCAAAACTCCAGAGCGCAAGTCTCTTTGTAGTATTAAAAACTAGACCTGGACACATACATATGGTTGAATTTTGGAGCCTATTACCATATGCAAATATTTCTTGCCATAATTATTAATGGGTATTAAGTAAATCGATATTCCCACGGTCCATGTAGTATTTCGTCCTTTTCAAATCGTAACTTCAACAAAATGGCTAAAGGAGATCTGCAACACTTAGATGCAATAAAGGCTAATTAAAAAAAAAAACAGAAAACATGTATGTTTATAACATTCACTGCTTTAGCAAACTAAATATTCAGTTAGGGTTTATATCCACATTCACTCTAAAAAAGCATGCACCTGACATATTGGGCATGAAAATTCTTAGTGTTGAATGCTCTATCTCCTCAATGGAGGCCTATCTGCTCACAGAAAATTATTGATTCCCGTGTGTTATGACCAGGGTCTGAACCTGCAACCTCTGCTCTTCTTGCTGACCCACCTAAGATGCTGGACAGCTCCTTGGACAATTCCTTAATTTTGCCTTCTTTCGATCCTTTAACCCTTTGCTTCTCCCATGGACTTCCTAGTTTAGCCACACCTTTGCACTTCCTGTTTGCCAGATTATTGAGCTATTTCCAGATAATATCTTGCTCTTGTCACTCCTGCTGCCATCTTTATTTCCACTACTACTCATTACCTACCTTTGGCTCGTTCCTCAACTATGCTTCTGCTTGATCCCAACCTGCGACCACGTGTTACCAGCCTTTGGCTTGTTTACTAATTACGCTTCTGCTTGATCCCTACATGCTATATAGGCTACTGGACCCCAGGTTGCTCACCTCCTGGTGGGGCTATCCTGAGGACTGTGACCTGGTACTAACACACAGCAAAACTAATCTCTACCATCAGGAGCTCTGGTAAACACTAGTTAGTGCTTAGACTCCGCACCTCAAGTGAGCCAGTGTCATCTACCAGGGTGACCTGCTGCTCTACTTATTCAGCTGGTCCATGGGAGCCTCTCTCCAGCTATAGCTACTGACCTCTGAGCCGGGCCCAAGACAGTGACAGTGTGCTGCTAGGTTGGATGTTGGTGTTTCTCTGTACAGGATTGTGTTGGGGCACCTTGGAGTACAATTGCAAGCACTTGTAAGCAGTGGAGGTGGTTGACATTGCTTACAGAGTAAATATAACTTGAGGGCTGTGCCAGAAGTAATGCAAAAGTTGGCATAACTTTTTTTTTATTAACTCACATAGGTCATTCAAATTTTACATGTTAGTAGAGTAATCCTTCCTTTACAGTAACTCTTCTTTTCCTTTTTCTTTATCATTGCAGGTAAATAATGGATTCCAAGTAGAAGCACTGTGGTGTCTTTTAGTTCTTGACATTCTGTAGCTTTCTGTGGATGTCAGACAACCTGCATCCCTCATTCGTCAAGAACTCAATGATAGCACATTGCTTCTGCTAGGAATTCATTACTTACCTGCAGTTAAAAGGAAGAAGAGTTATAGAGGAAATGTTAATAAAAAAGGTATGCCCACATTTGCATTACTTTTCCTACAGACCTCGTACATTGAAAAAGGGAATGGTCCACATGTGTCACTTTTACATGTGACAAGTAATGAAGAAATGTGTAGCATTTATAACAGGAAAACTTGTCATTTTACTGTGTTATTATTGAGAGATATGCCCTATATGGCCAGCTTATTGGCTTTGTTTTAGGAAGTCCAACTCCTTTCCTGGAGGCTCCCAACATCAGTGTTTCATAATTAAATTTTTCTTACTTGCCTTTTTAAATGGCTTCAGGCTACTTGCACTCACAATATGTCCTCAGTATTCCGGGTTAAATAAAGCAGGGTGTCACCCAACCCTGAAAACTGAGGTCATCTTGTGGAGAAAAGGAATTACTGCAGGTTGCAATGCAGGAGAGGAGGTAAGTATTGAAGCCTGATCTGTTTTTCTTTGTTTTTTTACTTTACCAAGGCATGGTATTTTGATCTGAACATTCCACTCTTTACAGTATATGTATGTAAAACCTATTGCTATACAACTCCAATAAAATGCAAATACTATCTTTTAAAGGAACCCTTTTTACTACCTACCACATTGATCCAGTGAACATCTTGTCAAATGACAGAACACAAATACATTCTGAAGTAGCCAGGGAACGTGGATAGCAACATCAGTTGAGCTACAAATCTATTTGTATACCGCAATGGAGATAAATGACAACATGGAATCAGCATCTTTGCTGGCACAGAGTTCTTCATTTGTCCTTGTATCTTTCTAGACAAACTGACAGTGCAGTTTAGATCTATGCCGATGTTTTTTCATGGAGCAGGAAAGTGTTGTGGATTGGTAAAACCTGATGAGTTAGGGGAGAAGATTGATGAAACTTGGCACTGAGTGCTATGCACTGTGTTTGGGAAAAAGGAAACTTTAAAAGACCAGTAAACAACTTCACCTTGAAAATACATTGAACAGAATGTGGATGTACTCAACTGGCCTAAACAGAATTACAAAAATAAAAATAATCTGAAACAATCTCCACCTTGCCGTCCTTACCCCTTAGCCAAGCTAAACCCTAATCAAATCATTATTGTAATGAGTTTAATTTGCATAAACTGATGCTTTCTAAAAATGTTAATATGCTGACCTGCCAGAATGTTCATAAAAGCTGTCGGCATCCAACAGTGTCCAAACCCAACGTATTCAACCGAAAGTCTACCTAAAGCCAAAGCTTGTTTTTTTTAGTTTCAGATGAAGTGTGGAAGGGTTTTTGTAGTCGTCTGTTTTTACGCTAAGGAAATTCACCCTTTCTGTCTGTCCTGGTGATCATTGTTATCAGGATCAGGTATCAGTAGTAGCATTCCAAATGTAGTGACCCAGCCCTATGTAGTAGCATCTCTAATCAATTTAAAATGCATTACTGCTAGGCTGTCCTGTTCCAGGACAATGAAATGCATTGAAAGCAGAAGAAGTTGGTTACTCCAGTCCCTGTGCACCATTATAGAGGCAGCCACTAGCTATCCACTTACTACAACAATGATTCTATAAGGGATATTTGACATGTATGCAAATCTGCTATGCAGCTATAGCAGTACCCTCATAGGAGCTAGCAGCTAGATAGGTCCCTTGGGTTTTTTCATGTACTCTGCTCCACAGCCAGGCACATGATCAAGTCTAAGGGATGTTCTTTTCGTTGTTTTTATTCTTGGAGTAACTGGGAGAGGGAATTGAGTGGGATACTCCAAAAAGAGAACTATGTACAGGCTGAGGATAGTAAACTCCTTTCTGAAAAGCTGAAACAGAAGTCCTTGCAATAGTAAACTGTGGACTTGGCTTGACTTCTTTAGAGCAACCAGAGCAGAGTTCCTTCACAAAGAACTAGATAGACTAAGCTCTTCAGGACACCAGCCAATATCCCCTTTAGACAAACACACAGCTGACTGTCTAGCACAAGAGGGGTGGCAGCAGCCTAAAAGTCTCTAAGATCTTTCACTGTAGTCTGTACCCAAAAATGTCAAGGGAAGATTGGTTGCCTCTTTCCAACATCTATGTGATACGTTTCCTCTGTGATTTCAGGCTATATGACAGCCCTACAGTAATCTCTCTGTTGCTTTAGCATCCAGGCCCTCAGGTTGTCCACCTGAGGCCTCACAAACAGCAAGCACATGGTAGCACTTCTCAGAGGGCACCAAGCCCTCCAGACTGGACTTCCCCTCTGCAAGCAAAGACCCAGAAGCTCTGTGTCCCAGAGAATTTATACAGACTCCAAGCAGCCTTCAGGGCCACCCTCCCTGGGAATGGCCGGGGCTGTGTAAATATTCATACTGCCATTTGCATTGCTCCACACCTATGTTCCAGAGGATTCTACTGCTCTCTAGAAAGCAGAGGAAGCTATTACAATTACAGCCACAGGTTACAGTGAGACAAGCTAAATTTACATAGCAAACAAAAATACAGCTCCACTGAACACAGTGAGCAAGCACTAAATCTTAATAATCCTATCACCTATCTAGGAGGGTTCTACACAACCAATTCTCTTTTGCAATATAGACAAAAAAGAAAATCACTATACATGAAGCAAGGAGTTCAGATGAGTCTTGCCTGGGTATGGGGTGTTTTCTGTTTTAATGAAAAAATTCAAAATCTTGACACAAAAAAGACAGATCACAAAGATCAAAAAGACCAGATCAGATGAATCACTGGTTTTGGGATCCAAAACATTTTTTCATCCCTCACCCCCCCCCTTTTCTAATACTTTATTGTTACAAGTAACCTTTTCACACTATGTTTTTTTTTGTAATTTACAGCTGAAATTCAGGCAAATGTAGAAGACACACATTATTGAAGCTCTCTGATTAAATAATGTATGCAATAAATGTGCAAGCAGTATAAGTACCTGACTTTGAGTTGGAATCAGCCTCTTGTAGTCTTCTGTGAAGCACAGTTCAGGGACGGGGAAGGATAAGCAGAAAAAAGAGTCAATCAGGTGTGCTGCAGGGTAAGGAGCATGCTCATAGGAGGAGCTAGCAAAATGAGAAATTAGCTCATCAGTGTGGTTCTTCCCCTTTAAAGCCGAACTTTGGGGAGCTAAAACATGCTGTTTAAGTAGGGTTCTTCCTGCACAGCAAGGGTTGAATGCTCATTTTTGTATAAGGTACTAGTAAAAAATGTTTTTTACTCACCTTATCCTTTGCTTCTGCAGGCTCCTCCTTCCATGCTACACCATTATTATTATACAGTATTTATAAAGCGCCAATCGTTCGCTCAGCGCTGTACATTACAAAGGGGGACAGAACATGTGACAGAACAATACCAATACAATGCAAAACATGAGGGGATTGAGGGCCCTGCTCTTTCGAGCTTACAATCCAGAAGAGCTTATGCCAACTCTTCTCTTCATTCTCCTCTGGTGGTGGCAGCTATGACATCATCATATACATTGCTGGACCAATTGTCCTGCATTGTAAGTGAAGATGCTGTGGACCCACCTACAAAATGGAGCATAGAAGAGAAGAGCCCCCAGGTTCTGTGAGAGCAAGGTATAAGGTACGGTAAGTCAAAGTTCTTTTTTCTGGTACGCAAGGTAAAAAAAAAACAAGCATTCACCATTCACCATTGCGGTATGCAAGGGTAGTTTTTTCAGTTCCCCGAAGATAAGCTTTAACTATCCAGCCACAGGGAGGGTTGGGGAGGAGACTTGTAAGTGAATGTAAAATTGTCACTGAGAAAGATCAGGTCCTTTTCCCTGCCTTACAGGACTGTGCTGTATGACAAATATGTGTACATCTCAGGACTGGATGGACAGAAAAAACAAAACCTTTGGCTGATAAAACATCTCCCATATGTGTATTTCAACTGTGTTGTTAGCTTTTGTCCTAGAGTTCATCTTTAAAGTAGATGTAAACCTTAATTAAATTACATTAGGCTTGCTAAAACACTGTTTAATATTAAAAACTTATATTGGTTTAAAAATTACATTCATGTGTTTTTATCCTTTGGTGCTTCTGATCTCCTGCGGCCACATTTGATCTAGTGGCACTCCAGTGATGGTTGCACTTCATTTTGTAGAGTGGGTTTCATGATGTTGACAACAGTCCATTTCTGCATAATGTGTTTTCAAACATCCACTTGCAGTCTTCATTGAATGCCTGTGCAAAAGGGTGACAACGCAGGAGCATAACTGGGAGACAGAGACAAAGCGTTGTCACAGAAAGTGCCTGAACAAGGACCTCCATAGCAGGATCAGCAGTTGCAGATTTAAAAATATTGACAATGCCTCTTGGAATGCCAGTAACATGTTAAAGCATATACATATAAGTTTTATTCTTTGGGTGTACATCTACTTTAAGCTTGGTGCCTTTACATAATTCAAAGGCAGTGATCTAGTTTAAATTCATCCTACATTCTCTAGATCAATGTCAGCTCTTTACTATAAGTCGTTTATTTTAAATAAAAAGCCATTACAATGGCACATTATTCCTTTAGAAGATATTGTTGGCAATGCTCTTGCAGATCCTCACCTTGCGAGCTACTTGAGATGCTAAGCACGCAGAACAAATTGGTAGAGTTTGTGTGATGTGATTAACTTTGCCTGCCCTCCCACACACACTTAAAGGAAAGGGCAACGAAGTTTGAATTTCCTGTCCTGACTTTTGGACTTGGTGATAAAAGGAATGTTCAGGATTCTTGTTTCTTCCTTGAGCGCTTTATGGCTGATCCAAAAAGCAATTACAGGACTAAATTTAGCCTGATGTGAAAACACAGCAGAGAAAGTCAGTTGTGGGCAAATCTGATGATGCATAGAGTCTAAATGCTTTCCCACAGCATGCTGTGCACCTGTTCTGCAGATGTTGGCCTATTATAGCAAAGTCCATTAAAAGGTATATCCTCCCTCAATCTTGCTGAAAAGAATTGCATTTTACACGTAAAACCTGCAAACTCCTTTTTTGTTACTGACTGTGCTGAACTCTCGACTGCCGGATAATTACTGGCTTACTTTGCCTCCTTATTGTGATTGGTGGTTCTGAGGAAGAGATCCTTGAAGAAGAATTTAGGTCCTTTTTTACATACTTACATTGGTGCAGCTTATATCTTTGTAATTAAGGGATCCCTCTAGAAGCTGGAAATCACTGTAGTAGTCACTGCTACTCCAGTGATCTTCCTTTACTTCTGGGTCTTGTTCTGAGCAGCTGCTCTGCTGCATTGTGAATGCATTTCACCCACAATGGGTTTATTTGTAAAGATGAGGGACAAAGTGAAGGTAAGTCATTTATATAAAAATTTGTTATGGGAAATGGGTTTTCAAAGACATAGTTATGAATAAACAATATACACTGTACCTCTAAGGTTACTCTTTGATAGATGTGCAAATCCAATTTGCTTTGACATACACAGTGTTAAAAAAAACTAAATAAAACCTCTGTACCATTTAAAACCATTAATCCTAATTTGTGATTGCTAATAAAAATAACAATAAAAAATCACATTGTATTGAAACACGGGATTCATATGGACAAAAGTACTTACAGTAGATGCATATGTTAGCTGAGAATTAAATAAAGTCTAAGCTCCTTCATTTAGCCATTGTGCTGTCTATGTGATAGACCTGATAGGCATTTATCAGCCAACTGAAAGAGCACACATATCAGCCTGACAGCCATCTGTTACTCTCAGGATCTCCAGGTAAGCATCTTGACAACAGCTTTTTTTGTAATATGCTTAAAGCCCATTTCTGGGCAACTATTAATTGCAGGCCCATTGCAAGAGTTAATTACTCTTTTAGGTCTAGGGGAACAAAAAATGTACTTACCTGATCCTCCGCTTCTCCCAGGAGCTAGATTGCAGGCATATATAATCAATATACAATAAATACATCAAAGTCATAAATCATACTATAAAGCATACATAAATAATAAATGTAAGGTCCAGTGGCAAATATAATCAATATACAATAATTACATCAAAGTCCTAAATCATAAATAATCATACTACAAAGCATAAATAAATATTGAATATAAAGTCCAGTGAAAAGTCCCAAAGTGACAAGTGAACAGTAAAACTATTTCCACTTCTTAAGTGCTCAGAGCTCCAAACCTATTCCCTGATATGACATTCCAGTGCCTTCCACCAATCATGCACTCACCAGAACTCTATGACCCATTTAAGGCTTCTTGAAGACGCCTGTCAAAGGTGAATTGCGTAGGAGCGTACAGCTGTGTCTGATGTCACTTCTGGCAGCCTACTTAGTCAGAGCGATGGTGTTCAGTGGTGTGCATGCATGCAGGATATACTAAATGCTGGTTTGGAGCACTATGCCATGTGAGTTTGATATATGGTGCTTTTAGAAGATTTTTGGTCTAAATAAACTGATGGTGATGGCTGTTTTTGTTTGATTTGATCTAATATCCATGAGGTGATCATTGGAAACTATTGATGCATGATCCTTCACAACAGAAGGATAAAAGAGTACTGTAAACATAAGCACTTTTAGAGATAAATGGATCATAGACCTCTAGTGCGTGTAAGAGTGGTGGAAGGCACTAGGATGTCATGTCACGGAATCAGCTTGGAGCACTGAGCACTTAGGAAGTGGAAACAGTATTACTAGGGGCGGACTGACAACTCATGGGGCCCCCGGGCAATAGCGGATCATGGGGCCCCTGTATCCTTGCCCAAACTCAAAAAAGCCTATGAAAAAGGTACCAGGGGCATCTCATGGGGCCCCCTACTGACCCCGGGCCCTCGGTCAGTGCCGAGTTTCCAAATGGTCAGTCCGCCCCTGAGTATTACTGCTCACTTGACACTTTGGGACTTTTCACTGGATTTTCTATTCATTATTTCTTTATGCTTACTAGTATGATTTATGATATATGATTTTGATGTGATTATTGTATATTGATAATATTTGCCCACTTTAGGGCAAATATATAGTGGTTCACTTAAAGGTATACAATAGTGGATTGGTGATAGCATATACACTAATTTTGAACTGCAGCAGTTTATTGTAATATACACAATATTATTTACACTTACTATATTTTTTTGAGTGTGCCATTTTTAAATACATTATCACATAGTGCCAGTGTAATATAGTGTAATCATGTGACAAAATGCTTAGGTTTTTGGTCATGTTCCAGCACGTTTGACATAAATTTAGATAAACATTTTTAATAAACAGTTAAAAAACACACTTAGCAGGACATGACCAACAATTTTTTTTTTCTCTTGCCCCAAATTCATTTTTAGGTCTTACAGGTATCAACACAGGATACCTAGTGTTCATGCTTTCTCCATGAGGCAGATAATTACATTGAGCTCCTTTACTATACATAGAACATAAAAATAATCTATATCGGGGGCGTGGTCTGCCGCGGCTGGAAGATGGCCGCATAGTGAGGGAGCTCCCGCCGGCCGGATCCCTCTGAACCGCAGCACTACGGAGCGGGGTGAGAGAGAGCTGCCAAGATATGGGGAAGCATGACCGGACCTCATCCGGTGCCCGATCGCGCTCCCCACGGAGCCAGGGGGTGCAGGGGAGGCACATACAGGAGCTCTTCCGCTCCCAGCAGCACAGGGACGGGCCGCAGCCATCTCCTTCTCCTTCTCCAGTTGCTTCCCCCTCCCCCCCCCTCTCTTCGGCTGCTGACAATATTAACCCTCCCTGCTCTGATATGCAGGCAGCCCCAGACACAGTGCCTCAGCATGATGTCCCCTCTGCCTCACAATCTCTGTCCCTAAGGGATCTTCAGGCTGTGGCAGCTGACATTAAGGCCACCCTGACAGCCACACTCACTGCAGCATTGGGGGAGCTGCATAATGATTTAAGGGCCATGGGTTCGCGATTGGAACACGTGGAATCCGCATCCAGGCAAACTGAATCCGCCATTATTGATTTACAACATCAGTCATCGGTGCACGCTTCAACTATCAGAGAACTACACAGGCATATTGAGGATTTAGATAACCGTGGCCGCAGGCGTAATATCAGAATCCGCGGTCTCCCAGAATCAGTAGAACATGCCGATATTCCCAAAGCAGCAATGGCCATATTCAATAACCTCCTTGGTCGCCCGCCAGTAACCCCGATTGACATCGAACGTGTGCACAGAGCGATCCGCCCCAGGAGGGGAGACGCAGACCCACCCAGGGATATCGTTTGCTGCCTAGTCAGCTTCCCGCTCAAAGAAGATGTCCTCCGCTGTGCTAGAGACAGAGGGCGCCTTTTATATGAGGGGACAGAAATACAACTTTTTCAGGACTTATCCAGCACCACCCTACGCCAGCGGCGCGCTTTACGCCCTCTTCTGGATACGCTACGTTCGCGTAGCATTCCGTACAGATGGAGGTTCCCCTTCTGTCTCTCTGTACAGGTTGGTGGTCGCTCTCACAACCTGCGAACCCCTGAAGAACTGCCCTCTTTCTGTGCCTCCATAGACATCCCGCTGATTGACCTGCCTGATTGGTACAGCTCCATGAGACTGCCGCTATCCCAGGATTTGGTGGCCGAGGATAGTGCTATGGAATGGCGCGGCCAGTCTTATCGTAGAGGGCGGATGGCCCCATCGACCCCTCCGAGACCCCTCCTAGGGGACGCCACGACTACCTTTAGCCCGACGGCCTCTCCAGCGCACAGGAGGCCACGACGCGAAACCTAATGGTCCCTGTCCTTCCCTCAACACTGCTTCTTCGATGCATACACTGCTGAGTGTTTACGTTCTACTGCGACTGCACACCTTTTTTCATCCACTCGCCCCATATGTTCCAGTTGTGCACTGGCGCTCTATGATCAATGCTCGTCGGACTCCTACTTTACTGCCTTTCCTACTTGTTCGTCAAGATGACAGCCTGCGATTCCTGGGACTCTGTCACTATCCTGTACAAAAAATTTTGGGCCTCCACAGTTCCTTCCTGCCTTCCAAGAGCGAGCCCTCCGCCTCCAGTTGGCTATCGATTTGTGCCGTCTCCCAGCCTTCTATCTCCAATTACCATTTGGATGCATCCTGGGCACTGAAGGTCCTCCAGCCTCGTCTTCCTGGCAAGCTCTGAACTTCGCCCTCATGTCGTTGCGGACGTCCTGCTGCTCGCTTGGGGCTGTTCTGTTCTGTGATGATTTGTTCACCCTCCCCACCCTCTCCGTGGACATTGGAACGCCTGGCCTTCCCATTCCTTCGGAAGTGATTCCCGCTCCATTTGTAACGTATATTTTATATTTTCTGTGTGCATATATTAGTGTCTTTCTTATTCCGCCGGGGGGTGGTCTGCGGGGAGGTGTGTATTGTAGGCGGGGACGGGTAACTGCTTTTTTTTTTTTTTTTTTTTTTTGGAGAGTGTCATTGTTCGTATAGTCAGTGGAGTTTGGTTGGGTGGATGAGCGCCATCTCTCCCCGCTACTGGTTAGCCATTTCAACATGGAACCATATCATTCTCTCCAGCCCGGCTTTCACTTGGCCGAATTGGCATACCTGAGGGCCTGTGTGCCTTTGCTCACCCCCATGCTCACTTCCCTCCGCCTCCTCCTCCCCACTCCTACGCCATTCCAAGAGAGGTGATGCTCTCCCCCTTTTGTTTCCCTGAGGGCGCCAGCTACTATAATTGTGTGTGGGGGGAGGGGGAGGGGGGTTTCCTGTGTCTTATTTAGTCCCCTTGATACTTATTTTTTTTTTTTTTTTTTGTGGGTTTGCTGACGGGCCTTGATCTTAGGGGGCTTCATTGGTTACTGCTGAACAGGGGCTTATTGCCGTTTTATCTGTTATTGTCATGCTCATTCATGTTTTGATAATGTTGACTTGTTATGTTTTTTGCCTTGTGATGCGGTTTGCCTGTAATATGTGCAGGGGTCTTTCGCTGTTCTCCGTTTAGCGAGGTGCCCCTTTACTGTCTTACGCTCACTTTGGCTTAGGCTGTCCTTCCCAATGCGGTCACTCTGTATGTGCCTTTACACTTCTTTAATACTACGTATAGCTAGACCCCTCGCTCGGCAATATTTCACTCGCGATACTTCTAATAAATCTGCCCAGGTCTTCTTCTTCTGCATGTTACATAACACTTCATCCCCCACGGAAGACCGGTACCCAAACCTTCCCTGTGCTCCACCCCTGCGGACTCCTGACACCTCTTATCTCTCTCGAACCCCGCCCCCTTATTCTTGCCTTATTTTTTTTTATAATTTCCCATAGGGGGCTACCGGCCGGCGGATGCGCACTTCCTGGTTTTACGCCGACCTCGTTCCCCACACAGTGAGCTCGGCGAGCTTCCACTGATCCTTTTCTTTCGGCTTCTATCTTTATCTTTTTTTTGAGCTTCTCTTTTATCTTTGTGTTTCTCTTCCTTTTTCCCGTCCTTTTCCCCTTTTCCTGTTTCTCTTTCTCTCACGTGGAACAGCGGGTCTGTTCCTCCAGCCGTATCCTATCTATTTTCTTCTTTTCCACCTCTACCCCCCCTTTTTTTTTTTTTTTTCCCTCCCCCCTTCCTTTTCCCATCCCCCGAATCCTCGGCATACCGAAGCTTCGGACTCAGGCTTCGCCTTCCAGCAGTCATGCTTTCTTCCACCTCACAACCGGCACAATTGTCTCTGAAACTCCTTTCACTTAATATCAAAGGTCTGAACATACCCGAAAAGCGCTCTATGCTCCTCTCTTACTTACACAAACAGAAAGCGGATGTGGTCTTTTTACAAGAAACACATTTTCGCCAAGACTCCATTCCAAAGCTTTACAATTTCTGCTTCCCCACAGTCCTCCACGCCACCAACCCCCTGGCTAAGTCTAAGGGGGTTGCGATACTGTTCGCCAGACACCTCCAGTTTCATATAACGGATTCCATGGTGGACCCTGAAGGTAGATACCTGTTTATAAAGGGAGTATTCGCTAACAGACCTATCACATTCGCCAATGTCTATGCCCCCAATGTTCAACAGGTCTCCTTCATGCGCTCAATCGTCTCTGACCTAGCCGCTTTCCAGGAAGGGTTACTGATACTTGGAGGCGATCTGAATGTCCCTTTGAGCCCTCTGCTAGACTCCTCCTCGGGTAGTTCTTTTTTACCCTACAAGGCCCTCAGGCAAATACATATACAATTACAGCTTCTACAATTACATGACACCTGGCGTACACTTTACCCCACTGTTAAAGATTATACTTTTTTTTCCCCACCACACAATAAGTATTCTAGGATAGACTATTTTTTTTTGTCGCAACCAGATCTCCCTCTCCTCCATGCTGCTACCATAGAACCGATGGTCCTTTCCGATCATCATCCCATCTCCATGACGCTACGGTTCCCCATCTCGCACCCGCGCTCCAAATACTGGCGTTTGGATGCTTCCCTTCTTGCAGATGCCGCTATTGTTCAAGAGCTCCGCTCTAGTATGGTTGAATATTTTTCCTTGAATAGCTCGTCAGACACCTCATCCATCACACGATGGGAGGCCCACAAGTGTGTCATTCGGGGCAATCTCATAGCCATTGCGACGAGACGTAAGAAAGCCAAACAGGAGCGTCTGAAGCTCCTCTCAGATAGGATCCGCTCTTTGGAAAGAGTACACAAACAGACTCTGGCTGCGTCGACTCTTTTGGAACTCATGAGTACACGCACGCAGCTTCTCACGGAACTGGGTAAGGTGGTTAGAAAAAGATTCATTCTTTCACATAAGCTGTATTACGAGTTCGCAAACAAGAGCGGGAAATTTCTAGCCAGAGCTCTTCGTGAAAAACGGGCTAGTATGACGGTGCATAAAATCAGAGGCTCTGATGGCATTGAGGCTACATCCAACCCCGATATTGCCGCCCATTTTGAACGCTACTATAAATCTCTCTACAACCTCCCTCAGGAACGCCCCCCTATCCATTCGGACAGATCTAGAACTGCCTTGATCTCTGAATTTCTCCATCTCTACGGTTCACCCGCCCTCTCAGAGGATCTGGTGCACGCTTTGGAAAATGATCTCACCTTCCTTGAACTACAATCCGCAGTAAAACAGATGAAACCGGGGAAGAGCCCGGGCCCTGATGGTTTTTCAGCAGCTTATTATAAATCTTTTTTAGATATACTGGGTATTCCATTTCTCGCTGCTTTTAACACTCTCGCTCAACCTTCAGGGTCGCCTAACCACCTGTTGGAGGCTCACATTACAGTTATCCCCAAAGACGGGAAGGACACCACCCAGGTCTCCAACTATAGACCCATTTCCTTGCTGAACGTGGACGTCAAACTATTCGCTAAGATCCTTGCTAATCGTCTTCTTCCCTTGCTTCCCTCCATGGTCGATTTGGACCAAGTAGGATTTATCCCTGGTAGAGAAGCAAGGGACAACACTATCAAGGCCCTTAATCTCCACCACTGGCTTCACAGGTCTAACACCCCGGGTTTTTTCCTCTCCTTGGATGCAGAAAAGGCCTTTGACAGGATTGCCTGGGATTACCTGAACGCATCTTTAGTGGCACTGGGTCTGGGTGAGAAGATGCTTAACTTTATTATGGCCCTCTATTCTGCACCTACTGCCCGGGTCCGGGTAAACGGTCATCTGTCAAACTCCTTTCATCTACGGAACGGTACACGTCAGGGATGCCCCCTCTCCCCGCTTTTGTTTGTCCTATCCCTTGAGCCCCTGTTGCGGAAAATTCGTTTGAACCCTGATGTTAAAGGAATCACAGTGGCAGACAAGGAATATAAGCTTGCAGCTTATGCGGATGATATTCTCTTGTTCCTGGCGGACCCTCACATCACCCTCCCGAACCTACTGAAAGACTTTGCCTTTTTTAGATATTTGTCGAATTTTAAAATTAATTTTTCCAAATCTGCCGCCCTTAACATTACTTTGTCTGCTGAGCTGGTCTCTGCTTGTGAGGCCCAATTCCCATTTCATTGGGAAAGGGATTCCCTAACTTATCTCGGTATCCAGCTCACCAGTAACCTTGATGACCTTTATGTGAAAAACTATCTTACCGCTCTTCGCTCTATGCAAGAAGACCTCAATAAATGGCACCGTCCCTGTTTCTCGTGGTTTGGAAGGGCAGCGATCATTAAAATGAATGTACTTCCCCGTCTCCTGTATCTCTTCCAAACATTACCAATTCACTTACCTCTTGCTTTCTTTGCTTCTTGCAAAAGACTGTGTTCTCTGTTCCTTTGGAGCCACAAACGTCCACGTATTGCCTACTCCCAATTAACCCTCTCTAAACTTAAAGGGGGCATAGGATTTCCTGATCTTTACCGCTACTATTGGGCTTGTCATCTTTCCCGGATAGTTGATTGGCACGTTCATACTGCCTCCAAAGACTGGATATCTATAGAGAATGCTTGCTCGCCCTTCCCCCTGGCATCGATTCCTTGGCTCTCACCGAAACACACGCCACAAACTCTTCTCACCCATCCTTTGGTGGGACCTACGTTAAAAATTTTCCGATCGGCTTGTAGATCTGCTGCCATTTCTGACACACCCAACCCCCTGACCCCTATACGCCTCAACCCTGACTTCCCCCCTGGGATGCATAAAGATTTTTTAATGAAACACTGGCCGCACAAACAGATCTTAGTGAAACATTTTCTCCACAAAGGCAAGGTGAAAACGCTCAGTGAACTGCGGGAAAGCCTGGGTCTTCGCGAATTCCCTTTCTGGGTATATTTCCAGATCAGACATTATCTGCTCTCTCATAAACCCCCTCATAACTGGCATCGCTCTCTTACCCCATTTGAATCTGCATGCGCGAAGGCTGAACCACGGAAACATCTGATCTCGGAGATCTACCCACTTCTAGTGGAGAGCCGGTCTTATGACTCCCTCCCCGCGTGTCGGGCTTGGAAGAGAGATCTTAATGCTGAGTTGTCGGACTCCGACTGGGACCTGGTTTTCCAATACTCTCATAAATGTTCCCTCAATGTCTCGACACAAGAAAACAGCTACAAAATAGCCTCTAGATGGTACCGAACTCCCTCAAGAATTCATCATTTTAACCCCGCCTTCCCCAACAGCTGCTGGAGATGCGGGACCCCGGATGGGTCCTTTCTTCACATTTGGTGGTCTTGCCCGCTTCTTCAACCATTTTGGCAGGAGGTCCATAGGTTAGTAGTGTCTATAACTACTTTACCCTTAGCTCTCTCTCCTGCCCAATTCCTCCTCCATCACTCTTCCCTTCCCAGGGCTCAGTATTTTAAATCATTAGCCATGCACATGATCAACGCAGCCAGACTCTGTATTCCGGTTCTATGGGGCTCCACACGCCCTCCCTCTATCCGTGAATGGCTCACTCGAGTGGGTAAAACGGCGGCCATGGAAGAACTGGTTGCGACTGCCCTCGATACTCCTACGAAATACTCTCATGTATGGGCCTGCTGGACCCATTTTCTGACTACCCCGGAATATCGATCCCTCATGAACCAATCTGTCTAAAACCTAATTTGGACTTCCTGATAGTGTTATTTAGTGGTATTTGACCTGAGGGTGTCCTCATACTCCCCCCTGTGTTACACACGCTTTCCTTTGACGCCGCTGATAGCTTAGGTTCTACCCACTCCCGCTACTGTTTGTCTGGAGGATAAGATCTTTTTGTCGGTTGTCCCTTCTCTTATTTTGCCCTCCCCACTTGCTTCCCTTCCTCCCCCCCCCCTCCCCCCCTTTTTTTTTTTTTTTTTTTCTTTTCTTCTCTCTCTCCCCCCCTCTTCTTCTTTCTGTCCCCCCCTTTTTTTTTTTTTTTTTTTTTTTTTTTTTTTTTTTCTCTCGCCTTCTCTTTTCTTTTTTTTCATATGCTTTTACACGTTTTGGACACTTTTTCTGATAGCACACTGAGTATGCGGTCAGCATCACCTCCCGCAATTCGTTCGCGGTTCCCACGACAATTACTCCTACATTCGCACAATTCCACCATCGTATTCTGTAGTATTGACTCTCACATAGGCATCGTACTGCTCTTTTCCCCCCTACAGCTTTTTATCGCTAGACGTTATGGTGGAAGGCCAGACGTCTCTTTATTTTTAGCACTTGACAAGCATACCTAAATATTGCTGGCACAACCCTGTCGTGGCCTAGTTCATCCACACTGTTTGGTCTTGCGTTGGACCTCATTTGCCTTTGTATGATTTATGTTTTGCTGCTTGTCCTATGTGCATTTCCTCTGTACATTTTCGTGTGAAAATTTGTATCTTGTTTTCAATAAACTTTGTTTTTTGGAAAAAAAAAAAAAAAAAAAATAATCTATATCATCTGGGTGATTGTGACTTTGCAGTATTTGCTAATGTTACTGCCACCTCCAAGCTGATTAACCTGCCATGGGGTGGCAATGATTTAAGAACTAGTTCATAAGATTCAAAACAAGAGCACAAGCGCATGGCATATTTGTGCATGTGAACCCTAAAAAGATGAGGGAGGGCAGCACAGTGGATTAGTGGTTAGTACTTCAGCCTTTCAGCACTGGAGTCCTTGGTTTGAGTCCTGGTCAGAACAATATCTGCATGGAGGTTGCATGTTCTTCCTTTGCTTTCGTGGATTTCCTCCCATATTCCGAAGAAATGCTGGAAGGGTAATTGGCTCCTTTCTAAAATTGGTCCTAATATGATATTCTATTGAATTTGCCCAAGGGAGCCCCCTCATTATCTGACCGAACAGCAGATAATGTGCTTTAAACCACCAAGGAAAAGTACAGTCTTTTGGCTTACCTTTGAGAAGATTGAGATGTCAATGCAGTTTTTAATGGGAAAACTACTGCTTGTTAGAGTATTTATTGGACATATTACAGGTAAAGTGGACCAAGCATCAGATACATTTTTCATGTTAACTACATACATCATAAGTAATGTTTAAGTTTAACTTTTAGATATATTTGTTTCCTCTCACGGGGATTACAGTACTCTCCCTGTCAATGCTTCTCTGCATGTTTCTCTATGATTAAACCCATCTGGTGAAACATGTCACAGGCGTGGTCCTTGGGGACAAGGCCATGTGTTTAAGCTAGTCAGCTGATTAAAGTGTTGCCTGTGAAGACAACATCGGTGTGCAGTTCTTCCTTTGGATTATACTTAGCTATGTGCTGGTGAGTGACAAACTCCAAGCCAACATTTGATTTCAGCCTATCCTTGGAGGGTTGGGTGCACTTTACTTTGATTGCACAAACAGATCTGCCATTGTTAAAGCCTCTCACTTTTGTTATATTATGATGTTGTAGTCTGATCTTTGAGAGTGTGGAGACTGAGGAAATGCTTCCTCCTCCCTGCAGCAGACTGATGATATCTCAGCCCAAGCACAAACACTTGCCTGAAGCTAAAAAAAATGCTTTTTAATGATAAAAGTTACAACTTTGTTGAAAAATTATTGTTGCTGTTCATTGGGAATTTCCAGGAATCTATTTATGTAAATTTGCATGGTTATTAAGAGGTCCACTTGAAGTTAACTTTTTTCTGTTTTTGGTTTTCAGAGGGTGATTTTCAACATTGTCAACTTCAGCAAAACAAAAAGCCTTTACAGAGATGGCATGTCTCCAGTTGTGAAATCCACAAGTCGACCAAAATGGTAGGACGACTCACCTCTTTTGGCCCCTTTTTTAAAAAATAGCGATGTTAGATCATGGCTTTTAACTGTCCCTCCTTTCTAGGGGCTGTCCCTCTTTTGGAACCGAATCCCTCTCTCTGTCATTCATTCTTTAATTCCCGTGTTTTAGCTCTGGTGTAGATATCTAAACTATAATAAATGCACTATTTAACTGAAAAGTTGTTTATTCTGCACTAAAGTTCTAACTCATCTTTTAAAATATTTTATTGGTTATGCTTAAATGCTAATATAAAAGAAAAGTGCTGGCGGATTTAAGTGATCATTCTTGACCTTTAATTCTATACGGTCCATGCGGTTGGGTAGATTAGTGCAGATATTTTCATCACCTTCATATTCTGTACTAAAAGGCATTCCTCACTCCCATATATTGGGAAGTATGACTAAATCAAAAAACTGTGAAATGTGTCGATCTATTATGCCCTCTTGTTGCTGCAGAAGTGCATCTATTCTGCTATGAATGATATGACATCTTGCATTCTTCTGTATGGTTTTATTAATGCTTTAATGATGGACTAAAGTTATGTAGTTTTTTTATATAGTCATGTGTAATCCCTGACAAGGTACATTTAAAATCCCATTTAAAATTGCCTGACTCTATGGGCCTTTAAAGGGTTTGGGGAAGGTTTCATGCATTTGTCTATTTCTAAGGGATGGTGCCAGAGTAGGGACACATTTGATTGACTCCACACATCTTTTTGGATAAAGTATGACTAAATCAATCTTACTGCTGTGCTCTAAAGCTCTAGTACCCAACCTGGGACTTGGGGGCTGCATGCGGCCCTTTGGCATTTATTGTGCAGCTCTCAGGACTCTGTAGACAGCGTTCTGTGTTTTGGTGTTTTCACCCATCATTGAAGGAAAAAGAAAAATCTTTAAACTGTCTTCTATTAGTTTTTTTTGGTTTTGGATACAGTGGAGAAGGATTAGAACCCCTGTCAGGTTGTTATTGCTGTCTGTTCCCCCGTTAAGGAGATTCACCCTCAGTGGCATCCCTAGGGGGGTGCGGGCTGCACCGGGTGACTCCATCACAGGGGGTGCAGGAGCAGGATGCCAGCAGAGCTTCTGGGCTCTGTGAAGGTTCTGGCCAGTTATTGGGGTGATCCCAGATTCCGGGAATAGCGACAGCTGTCCCCGGTGTAGCGGTAAAATGAGTATCCCAGACCCATGAAGATATACTGTATATCCCCTGAAGCATATGCACATGTGTCGGTTCTAGGCCGAAGAAGCCGATCGCCGATCTCTGACTTTAGCACAGAGCTGCCACAGTTAACCCCTTACAGGCTGCAAACCGCTGAAGCTGATTACGCGGATCCTTATGGGTTGCAAGATCAGTTAACCCCGTATAGGTTCAACCTATTTGGGGATAACTGATCTGGCAACCCATGGTGATCTGAGGGATCAGCTTCAGTGATTTGCAGTCTGTAAGGGGTTAACTGTGGCAGCTCTGTGCTAAAGTCGAAAATCGGCTTCTTCACCTGAAACCGGCACATGCACAGGTGCTTCAGGGGATACTCATTTTACTGCTACACTGGCACCACTCCTTCCTCTCTGGAGGGGTGACGCCACGTGTTACCGTACCGGGTGACACCAACCCTAGGAACGCCTCTCTTCACCCTTTCTATTAGTCATGTTTACTGCTATTGAAAGTAAAAGTAAAAGAAGATTCTAGATCTTTGGGTTGTCCTCAGAACAGCAACAAAGTGCAGAACAGAGTGACCTCTTCCAGTGGGAACACTAGTTCTGGGGATGACCAGGGATTCCCTTGATTTGGAGGGGTTTGTTATCACTTACTGTTTGGTTAAGGGACAGGAAGTGAAGAAATATTTCTCCAGTGGGACATGGATGGCAAAAAACCTGACAAGGGTTACAACCCTCCCTTACTATATCCAAAATGAAAAAGTGTTGCCTTTATTTCTTTAAATGGATTGGTTTAATTCTGTCATGCTATAGTTTTTCTGTGCTGTCCTTACCAATTTTTTGTAATGGATCTCGTTGATTAAAATATCATATTCAACACAATTCATTTTTAAGGAGGCTGCAGGGAGCACAAATGGGGAAGCACTGATCTGTAAAGGGACCATACTAACAATGATCTCTAGCTGTCTTATTGAATATCTCTTCAGTCCTTGACTGCCTCTTGAAGAATGTCCCTGGTCTCCAACATTTTCTATAGCATTTTTGTAGTTGCTAACAATCTCCTGTTGCATGTCTGCAGTCTCTGACAGCTTTCCATAGCATTATATTTCTTGAATAATATGCCCGTCCATTTCGTAATTTCTGGAGCTGCACTTGAGGCCCCTTATATCAAGTAAGTTGACCACTACTACTCTAAAGTGCTTTGAGAAATGTTGATGCATTCCTTTTATAAATGCCTCTTTGCTCAACAGATCTTAGCATGCTGATTCTTTATTAAAGCCCAATGTATTCTTGTGCTCTGCAGAGGGAACCCCTTTTTACAAAAAGCTGAGGGTACACAGGTATGAATTCAACTTTGACTAATATATTTTACATTTGGAGCAGAACTAATATTTCATCTGAATGGGACGTGAATCATTTGGTAAATGTGTTCCATGGTGTGTTATTTCCTGGTATTCATGTTCTCGGAACTTTCCATTTTTCAAATTGTTATATTATATACTGTACATATAAATATATATATATATATATATATAAACTCTGATTTAAATGCCTGAAGCAAGCACTTTTACTTAAAATGAAAACTTTTACTGAAACTTACAAATAGATTTGATTAAGTAGGTAGACTAAATTACCAGGTTGATATAGAATTGTCTTGGAATGGTGGTATATTTTTGCATTGTGCTGGTGCTTTTCTAGTATGTACTTTGCTATAGTTTTAAAAATGTTAGAAAATGTTTTTACATCTCTCAGGTTACATGTATTGTGCTACATTTACCACTATAGCTGCCTTGTCAGATGCAGCTTTCTTATTTATATTAGAATAACATGATTGGGCTGGTTTACTAAAAGAGTTGAGAACCTTCACTAAATCTGGGGAATTAACTAATGTTCCCATGCGATAATAATAGTGCAAGAAACTATCAGAAACGGTGTGCGCCACGTTAATTATACAGATAGACCTGTTTCAGGTATATCGGTGCCAACCACGCTGGTTTCTATTCAGAGTGAAATAGAAAGTAGTGCACATCTGCACTTAATTAACAGAGAGAATGTGGCAGTTTTCTATATAACTGCCACAAATTCCAGCCAGCTGTAACCTTGAATGGGATGTGAGCTGTCAGCAGACAGCTTACTGTACATCCCTCTTTTTCTGCCCGTTTGGTGATTATACTACACAAGCAGAGCCTGAAGGATTAGCAACTCTCCTCTATCACGCTCTGAGTGGGGGTGAGCAGAGAGATCAGAGCATTTAGCTCCAGCTCTCCATTTTCTGTACTGTGTTCTCTATCTGCCACAGCCACAGAACAGAGAACTGATCGCCCCTTATTAACAAAGGGCTTATGTTTAGAAGAATGGTACAGGTATTGTGCTTGCACCACTCTTTGTTAATTCCACCAAATTAATTGTGTGAATATTCACTTCAGTTACCTAAAAGCGTAAAAGTTTCTGTTCACATTGAATACTCACTATGTGCAGATGATATGATTAAACAAGAATTTGCTTTACACTTGATTGGACAATTGAATTGAATATTCATATTATCAATTCATTGTGTAAAGATTCTTAACTCCTTTAGTAAATGAGCCTTGATGTATGCATATTCGTGCCTGAATTAGGGGATATTTTAAGCATCTGTCAAGAAGCTCAATAATCCATGTTTTTGCTTTGCCCCTCCCTAATTTGTTTTCATGTTGTTGCAATGGGAAACAACTTAATCTCTACTACAACATGTGACAGTCAAGTATGGGAAATGGTGCTGCCAAAAGGAGAGGGATGGCCTGCCGGTTCATATGTGGTCCCCCATTGTCAGGAGGTATGGGAGTTGGGACGTGATCCTCTCTTCCACACAACCACTAAAATATAAATCTGCCCCTCATATCTTTCGGATACAAATTAATCTCTACCACAACACGTGACTGTCAAGTATGGGAAATGGTGCTGCCAAAAGGAGAAGGCTGGCCTGCCAGTTCATATGTGGTCCCCCATTGTCAGGAGGTATGGGAGTTGGAACGTGATCCTCTCTTCCACACAACCACTGAAATATAAATCTGCCCCTCATATCTCTCAGATACAAATTAATCTCTACCACAACATGTGACTGTCAAGTATGGGAAATGGTGCTGCCAAAAGGAGAGGACTGGCCTGCCAGTTCATATGTGGTCCCCCATTGCCAGGAGGTATGGGAGTTGGGATGTGATCCTCTCTTCCACACACCCACTGAGATATTAATCTGCCCCTCATATCTTTTAGAAGTCAACATTATAATCCAGTGGTGACAGAGACTCATTTTGATGCTATGGAGCTCTCTAATAGACATCAAGTGATCATTTCTTGGTCCAGATAAATGCATCCACATTCTATTACAATTATGAAAACTTAATTCCGAGCAGGTATCTAAATATACTAAACTAAAAACATATATGGGAAATGTTTTACCTGCTAATAGATCGTCAACTGTGCAGCCAGAAAAATGCTCAATCTTTACAGCAGAAGCTTGG
This sequence comes from Staurois parvus, assembly GCF_062004578.1. NCBI lineage: Eukaryota > Metazoa > Chordata > Amphibia > Anura > Ranidae > Staurois > Staurois parvus. The sequence goes on along the minus strand of NW_028318143.1, from coordinate 11,862,668 downwards.
TCAAGAACACACCCCCTACCTACAGCAGCTCAATGCCAATATCCTCTCTCTGTTCACTCTGTTTTCACTTCCTGTTAGCATGTTCCTTGTCAGAACATGTGCACTTAAGCAGAGCCTGATTGGCTCCTAGTGCTAATTCTTCTTATCTGTGGTGGAGTACTGCTATAGAGAAGATTAGAAGAACCTAATAAGAAGTCCTTTTCAGTTACTTACAGTAGATTCAATTGAAAATAAATTGAAATTTTTAATGAATACATAATTGCAATAATGATTTTAATGTCTCCCTGGAGATAAGCTTTAAACGTCTGGAGGCTGATAGTGCCGGCTGATTACTCCCAGAGGCAAAGTCAATAAACCAGGTTGGATTTTTTTGCTTGAGACAAGCCAAGTGCTGGAGTTATCTGTGCCAACTCCATTGTATTACCAAGGATGCTCAGGCAGTATGAATGCTCATATTGAAGGAAACCTATCAGGAGGTAAATCCATAGGCTGTTGCCGACCTTGTTTTGAAAATATGTCAGTAGTGCACCAGGTTAGCAGAGACAAGGAGAAAAAAAGGGATAAATAGTCACTAGAGAGATCCTTCTAAGGATACTGTTTAGCTGTACATGTATGGAAAGTAAAGCAAAAATTTTGGTAAGCCATAAGGTTGCTGAATTCCTGTCCTAATGTTAAGCAACCTATTTTAACATATGCGTAGAGAGAGGGTAGTTGCACTCAATGCTGGTCAAGGTTTCCCTGAGATTCCTCTACTACTCTAGACTGCCTTCAAGAAGTTTGGTATATTTTATCTACTCTGTGCTGTAGGAATGCAAACAGATCTCACCCATTACAGTGAACTGTACACCTTTTCCCAACAAATTGGCCACTATAGTGCCACAAAACACACTGATGATGTGCCTGTTCTTACGCTCAAAAAATACCAAACCTCCCGAAGAATCCATGTGGAAGCACCTTTTTCTATAATAGGCACCTCTGCTGAGGTCTTGATCCCTTTTTTGTTTTACAAATGTTTGTTTCCAAGCTATCATGCTGATCCTCTATTCATTGATCTGTCAATTGTTCTGACCTCACAAGATGCATGCTAATTCTGGACTATTGACATGGACAGTACAGACACTCAAGAATCTGGAAAATAGTAAAACAGTTATTGTAGAAGAACGTCCAAGATAGTTGCCAATTATTTCATTGTAAAAGATTTCCTTCAATGCAGTGGTCTATTCTATTTTAAAATAAAGAAAAGATGGTTTGCATCTATGCAATAATTCTGCATCCATCTGCTGTCTGATCTCCAAGACCAAATTTACAAAACTCAACACCAGCACGTTAAAATGAAAATAGAAAAGCACGGTTCTAGCCTTGGTTGAGACTGACAGCCTGTCCTTCTCCTGCAAAGCTGAATAAGCACAAGTTTGCCATTTTGTCAGCTTTTGCAATAAAGTTCTTGATTGATTAAAGTGGGAAACGGGGCCTTTCCATTCCAGAGCTTACCCTGTAATCAAACCCAGCAACCGAGACACTCTGTCAGGCGAAGTGCTAAGTTTGAAAAGTCTTCCAAAGTACAAAGAGAAGTAAGTTGCTGTAGGGGCAGCTGACCTATTAAATGATGAAGTTTGCAAATACTCCTTGTGGGGATAGCAAAAGCTATAACTCTTCACTATTCAGCAGGCCCATTATCGCATTGGGGACATTAGTGCCGCAAAATGAGATAATGTGTTTCAAGTAACTACTGACCACTCATCACCTGAGGTCTTTCAGTGGAGTCATGTTAAAATTCCAAATTAGTATTTATAGAACAGCAGATTCTCTCAGAGGACCTGTCTCTGCAGCTGGAAGAGTACGGTTAAAGGGACTTTATATGGGTGAATAATTAGACCTACTGTACCCATGTTGTGTTTTAAAAAAAAGTGTTCATTTCCGCACATGGACTCTCCTAATGGCCGCTCACTATAATTAACTTAAAGGACGGTTATTCAAAAAGAGCTGAATATTTTGCTGTGGAAATGCAATAGAATTTTTTTGAATTTATAGCATTGATGGGTCATTCAATTATACATGATGAGGTCCCAGCTATCTCCAATTCTATGGAAGAAAGAGGACCTTATATTTAAACTAAAGCAAAACTGATAAATATAAAATTGAGATACATGTATGTGAACTGTCTTATTTGTCAAACATTTTCTAATTCTGTCCAGCTACTTTTGTGATTAATACACTGCTCAGAAAACTTGAAGGAACACTTTGAAAACACATCAGATCTCAATGGGGAAAAATATCATGTTGGATATCTATACTGATATGGACGGGGTAATGTGTTAGGAACGTAAGGATGCCCCATTGTTTGATAGAAATGAAAATGGTCAACCTACAGAGGATTGAATTCAAAGACACAAAATGGTACTGAGTAGTTTGTATGGCCTCCACGTGCTCGTATGCATACCTGACAATGTTGGGGCATGCTCCTAATGAGATGGCAGATGGTGTCCTGGTGTATTTCCTCCCAGATCTGGACCTGGGCATCACTGAGCTCCTGGACAGTCTGAGGTGTAACCTGGCGGCGTCGGATGGACTGAAACATGACATCCCAGAGGTGTTTTATTGGATTTAGGTCAGGCGAGTGTGGGAGCCATTCAATGGTATCAATTCCTTCATCCTCCAGGAACTGCCTACATACTCTTGCCACATGAGGCCAGGCATTGGCATGCACCAGGAGAAACCCAGGACTCACTGCACCAGCGTAGGGTCTGACACTTGGTCTAAGGATTTCTTCTCAAAAATGGCAGTCAGGGTGCCATTGTCTAGCCTGTAGAGGTCTCTGCATCCCTCCATGGATATGCCTCCCCAAACCATCACTGACCCACCATTAAAACGGTCATGCTGAACAATGTTACAGGCAGCATAACGTTCTCCACGGCTTCTCCAGACCCTTTCACGTCTGTCACATGTGCTCAGGGTGAACCTGCTGTCATCCAGCTCTCCTAGAGTAACTGTCTGTCTCCTGGAATCTCCTCCATGCTCTTGAGACTGTGCTGGGAGACACAGAAAACCTTCTGCAATGGCACGTATTGATGTGCCATCTTAGAGGAGCTGGACTGCCTGCGCAACCTCTGTAAGGTCCAGGTATCGCCACATGCTACCAGTAGTTACACTGACTCTAGCCAAATGCAAAACTTGTGAAAAACAGAAAAGATGATTAGGGAAAAAAATGTCAGTGGCCTCCACCTGTAAAACTATTCCCGTTTCGGGGGTCTTCTCATTGTTGCCCATCTAGTGCACCTGTTGTTAATTTCATTAACACTAAAGCAGCTAAAACTGATTAACAACCCCCTCTGCTACTTAACTGACCAGATCAGTATCCCAGAAGTTTAATTGACTTGATGCTACACTCTAATTAAAAAGTGTTCCTTTAATTTTTTTGAGCAGTGCACATTGTTGTTATACAACAACGATGGTCACAGTTACTCCCAAGGACACCCTTGATGGACCAGTATTCCTACCATTGACACACACAATGTAGCATTGTTCTTCCCAATATCACATAAAATGAAGAATAATTCAGTTTTCTGTTGACACCCATGATGGGCACAATTCCTCTCAATGACACCTTTGATAGGGTACTATTCCTCCCACTGACACTAATTAAGTATTATTCCTCTTCCTACTGACTACAGGCACTGGGTTTTTTTTTTGTATTTCCACTAAACACCAAACCTGGGAAATGTTACTCACCCTGACCACAAAGCCAGAAGCACTGTTTATTCCCACTAATGCCGGGGCATTTTCTACTTCCACTGGTGACATTCTGGTCCTCCAAAGTCTGAAGGACAGTGAACTGACCCTCTGCTTTTATCTTTCCTTTGGAATGGTAAATATTCGCCAGATATGAGGATTGTCCATACATTTACTGTAGACCTCCTGAATACATGTACAGCATAATTTTTAAAGGTTGTTTATATGCCAGTTTCCTATTTCTGGGGGTATAAATAGTGAGATTATAGCCAGTAAGCATGCAGCTGATCACAGTGAATCCAGGAACTGTTCTTGTATACACTGTAAGGCTCAGGTGTCAAACTGGTGGCCCTCCAGCTGTTGCCAAACTACAAGTCCCATAAGGCATTGCAAGATTGACAGTTACAAGTATGACTCCCAAAGGTAGAGGCATAATGGGACTTGTAGTTTCTCAACAGTTTGATATCCTTGCTGTAAGGTATTGAAACATTCAGACATCACTCACACTATAGCCCAATATTATACCGTATATTCCTTCTAAATATAGCATACACCTTACTCTGTGTTTGCTATTGCATTAAGTGTACTGGAATTTGATAATGGTAACAAAGTTGCAGCTTGCAGGATCAAGCTTGGTTCACACTAGCAACTCCAAAGCCGAGCGATTTTCAGTGCATCTTTGGAATCCAACTTTGATATGACTTTGATGTGACTTTGAAAGGACTTTTACACTGTGTGGCACTCAAGCCGTATCAAAGTCATGTCAAAGTAGTGCAGGAACCTTTTCTGAAGTCGTGGCAACTTTAAATTTGCAGGAGTGTGAACCGAGCCTTATTATGGGAAACTCAAGTGTTTAAATAGGCTTGTTAGATGGAACAGTTAATATGTTCCACTTACTCGTAGCCTCCCTGGCAGTATTCCCGAGTGTAGCTCAGGGTAAAGTTTCAGTACCGCAAGCGGTACTCCCCCGAGCTACACTCGGGCTTACCATGCGGCGCTGCTGTTCTTCTCTTACCTTGTCCTGCGCTCTTGTGATGTCCCTCCTGCAGCGTCCCCTGTAATGTCCTCTGGCGGATGCCAGCATCTGTCTTCTGGGTTCCGTCCCCTGCAATGTCGGGACGGAACAGGCGGGAAATTTGAAAATGACAAAAAGTGACATTCACTAAATTCACTAAAATCACATAGTAAAACATTACTGTATCAAACCATTTCACATACATTTTGTCCCGAGTGCTTTGTCCTGTGCCCTGCCTGCATTTCTACTGTTCGTTCTGCCTGGAAACTGAGAAACGTCCATGGCGTCCAAAAAGCGTCCCTTTAGGTCAAAATTGGTTTTAGACCAGCTAGAGAACAGCGATAGTACATTAGAACCACTTGCAGAATTGAGTGATAATGATTCGTGGGGGAAAATAGTCATCAGACACTTAAAACGATTTTGCGATTTTGCTCTGTGATGTGTGAACTTGGTGCTATATTTCAAATTTCAGAGTTTTTGGTTTGATTATATTATTGAATTAAATTTATTATATTATTATTTTTATGATTATTTATTAAATTATAATTTATTATTTCGTGTTTCAAATTTTAACATACCCAGGATGTTTACTAGACTCTTGTTTGTACAGATTTCAGTGAGTTATTCCTAAGAATTACAGGCCTACAATAAAAAAAAATACATATTTCCATGCAAAAAAAGTACCGCATTGAGCACAGAAATATGGACATAGTTAGACCCCTAGGGAGGTTAAGTAATCTCCGTCTGCCGTCCTGTATATCATCCCCCCTGTGTTTCTGGGGTAGTGGCTAGTACAGTAGTGAGCAAACCTAATAGAGGCCTGCAAAGCAAAATTAGACATCCTGGCCCCAGGCGCAGGTACAGTGGTGAGTAGCTGCGAGAAAATACACCACCGCTAAGATGAAAAAGGGAAAACCCATTGTGCTCTGCTGTCAAAGTCTCACCCCCTCGACCTACTTCCAACAGGTTTTGATTGGAATCGCCAGTCTTTGTCAAGTAAACAGCTTGTGTAGTCAGAGCAATGTTTACAGGTACTCAACTGCTTGCTCAACTCTGTTAACCTCTTAAGAGCCAGACTGTGTATTCAATATGTGTTCAAACAGCCAGTGTTGCTCAGCTTTGCAGCAATTTGTTCATGCCGATACTCACCACTGTGCCTGCTACTGGGGCTAGTTTATGTGATTTTGATTTGCGGCTCTCTGGTAAAGTGATACTACACACACACACTGTTTATTTACATGATACCTTCTCTTTAAGTATATGGCTGATGGCATTGTATTTATTTTAACCAAAATAAAATCTAAGTACCTTTTTTTTCCTTTTTTCATATTGTTGTTTCCCAGTCTATCTGCAGGGGAACATTGGCAGGAGGAGAGGAGGAGCTTCTAGTACCAAAAAAAAAACAGCCTTCAAAATGCAAAGGAAAAATACATAATTAAGATTTAAAAAAAGTTTTAAATTGGCATACAGATATGTAGTAGAACTCAAATCTTTATTGTTTTGTGCAAAAACCTTTTGTGGGCTAGCTAGGGGGAGGTTCTGCCACTCACGGCGTGTTTCATGCCCCTGCAGTATGTGTCTATTGTATGCATGTGCTTAGAATTACAGGGAGGTTAAGCCTCCATCAATCAGCATGTGATATCCTGCCCCAATTGTGTTTAGCTGTTTACTGGGCATGGAAGAGGAGGGGAGAGTTGGCTGTCATTTATCAGGAGTGTATACACCCACATGTGTGACTCTATAGTCATGTGGGCTGCACAGATAAGAAAAAGGAGGAAATGAACAGTTTAGAAGGGAGCTGAAACTGGAGCATGCCCAGTAGATCTGGCAATGGCTGGTCAACACAATCTCAGGCTTCAGCGAGGACACAGACAAGGAGGGAAGGACAATGAACAGCAGGATCAACCAGGTTATTTGCTGAATACAGAAAACAAATCCCATAGTGACTGAGTGAACATGAACTGCATGTAATATAGCATGTAAAGAGTATATTAACCCTGACAATTAACTTCTCTTATTTGCTTTCTTTTAGTCTGTTAAGTATGCTAATGAAAGCATTTTGTTTTATCTGTTTTATAAATGCAAAAAATACCTGTTGAATCTGCCAGAAAGCCAGTAGGCTTCTACATTCTTTTGCACTTTCAGTGTTATCTCAAGCAGTGTTATCAACCCTGCTCAATTCTCTCTTTGGACTACTGAATACCTTGGTTACAGGGGGAATTAATTGTCATAACTACATAACTGTCCTCCATAGATATAGTACAGCAAGTGAGCTTCATCACCCTAGAGCGGAAGGTGTGTTACTCCCAAGGTTAGTAGGGGAAAATAAAGTGAATTAATGCAGCCACCATATCTAAGGACTGGTGAGATGCAATACAGTATATTACATTTTTACTCCTGGGTTTGGATTGGGGGTTGGCAAGTCGTTGATCGCTATCTACCGGTCTCCCGTGGGCAGCTGAAAGGTATATTGCTGCTTTCCTAGCCCTGGAAGAGGTCTGCTTATGGTGAAACGAATTGGGCAGAGCTCCCCCGTGATGTCATCACTCACAGAAAATACCCGGAAGTGTGGGGGGGTTTGCCAGCTTGGGTGAATATTGAGATTTGCACATTTAATTATATGTTTGTAAGTGTAGTTTTATGATAAATAGTGTTTTACGATATGTGGAGCGTACATCTGCTCTTTTTACATGATATGGATTGCATGAATTTTTAAACTGAGTACTGGTGAAGTGACATCCTTGGGAACGGCATGGAGAGACATGACTGATGCTGTGCTGAATTGAGCTCATGTTGACTTCACTGAATAAGGGGGTCAAACACATTTAGAAAGCCTGCAGCTTCGTCACTATTCCTGGTGACGGGTGACACTGGTGACAGTCGACACTGGCGACATTGCGGCGTTTGAAGACTACATCAGTTCATACTAGATTGAAAGGGGACTTTTCCTTTTGCAATCACTTTACATTTATTTAAAGGTGATTCACCTTTTTATAATTATTTCACATCTTTTATAATTATTTCATATATCATATTTTCAGTATAGTTTGCTTATTCATTCACTGTGTGTTTTACTTTGGTTATATGTTTTCTTATTGTCACTGTGGATTTCAGTATGCAGTATATAATATTTTTAACTGCACACATAAAATTGCACACATGTGATATATATGTCTATAGCGCCACACTTTTTGTTCCACTGCAGAGCGGAGAGCGAGAGGCAGCATAGTGCTTGATGGAGGGTGAGGGCAGTAGCTGCCTCAATTAACCTTTTGAGTTAACCAACAGGTGAATGGTTGCTAGGACACTGAGCGGTCCTACAACCAATCACTAGGTTGTTATTATCCGGCAGCTTTGCTCTACATGCTGCAGTACACACACTGTCAGGTAGGAGAGTGCTACCTACACACTCCTCTATGTTTGGGGGGGGGGGTGATGTGAGGGGAACAGAGGATGATACTTTGGGGGGGGGGCAGAGGATACTATAGTTGTGGGGGCAGAGGACACTATAGTGGGGAAGGGGGGTGAAGTGAAAGGGACAGAGGACACTGCTTTGGGGGATGGGGGGCAGAGAACATTGATTTGTGGGGATGGAAGAGGACACTGTTTTTAGGGGCAAAAGTGCAGAAAAAACTATTGAGGGCAGACAACACTACAGTGTGGGGGTTCAATGGGGGGGGGTGACGTGTAGGGGGGCAGAGGACACTGCTATAGAAGCAGAGGACACTACAGTGGGGGGTGTGATATAAAAGGGGCAGAGGACACTGCTATGGGGGGAGGGGGGCAGAGGACACTACTGTGAGGGGGCACAGGATACTACTGTAGGGGGTGATGTAAAGGGGGGTAGAGGACACTACTGTGAGAGGGCACATGACACTACTGTAGGGGGTGATGTAAAGGGGGGCAGGGGATACTACTGTGGGAGGAGAATGATTTTAAGGGGGGCAAAGGACACTACTGTGACATACTATGTGTTCTTCATGATGTCTACTTATTGGAAGCTTGATACGATTTTTTTTTTTTTTTTTTTTTTTTTTAAAGGGTGCAGAGACTGTCTGTTTAGCTCCTGCATCCCAATTGACATGTGCATTCCGTGCAGCCAAACCATGGCCCTCACATGGATGTATGCCTAGGTACACAAGTATGAACGAGACCTAATCCACAACTAAACACCCCCAGGGCCCATTCCCATATTCCAGTCTGGTGCACTGCATTAATGCACATGTATTAATGTGTGTTATGTTAAGCAGCATTCATTTGAATGAATTGCTAAGGCACCAATGCAATAAAAACGAGATGCACCATTTTTGTGATGCACCACACTAAAATGCATGGTAGTAGGTCACATCATGTGTTGCAATGCGCTACTATGCAGGTTCATTGGGAGTGCCATTCAGAATGCATTCCAGTGATGTCAATGGACCTTGGTCTTGCCTTAAAACAAAAGATTTGCTTTAAGTACTCATGTGCAAGGGACGTTTCTTTACCTCTCCTAGTTTTTCCTCCTGTCAGCATTATTTTGGCATAAAAAAACTGCTTGATGCTTGTAAAAGTGCTAACTGCATTAAGCCACGTCAAGCATTTGGATGTTAATTAATTTTCTTGGCCATAATAATAATAATTTATTCTGGCCATTGAAATGAATTAACACTCAAGCACTAAATGCTTACACGGGTCAAGCATTTTTTCTGCCAAAATGCCGCTGCTCCTGGACGCACTGGAATTTCTTTTTTTCCGTGCCTATAAACTCCTCTTAAATTCTATGTGTGCATGGCCACATAGTCTAACCTGCAGGGATGTTTAGAGGCAGGAAAATAAAAATGCCAAGCGCTCCTAGGAGCAGCTGAAAAAACGTCCAGACCTAAAACACTGCGTAACATTTCTACATCACAATGTATATTTTTCCAAAACCATTGATGTTATGTACTCCCTTAAGTCACCTTCAGCTCGGTTGATAGTTATTTAATTTGTGTATGTTGCATTCATGTTTTGCATTACAAGGTGTACTAAAATGTGTCTTTGGTTATGTGATTTAATACATTGTAGCATTACACCTTTGCACTCAGAGTGAGAATTCGGTTTTCCTTGAGGTATTGACTTTCAGAAAAAATAGCCAATGACTTGCAAATCATACTTCATAAGTACTGTCGATAAAAAGGAAATACTCTCAGATTTGCCTCTGCTCTCTTAGGAACAACAATCTTCATGAAAGAACTATTTATCCTCATCCACATTAACAGGAAAAGTCTTATGCATGAACAAGAGATGCAATATATGCCTACACCTAGTGTACACGAACCATATACAAGTATCGAAATTCAAATGTACGATCCAGGAGATTGCCTGGTGCATCATCAACAAATGTTATTTGTATCAGTGTTTCTCAACCTTTTTTTCAGTGAAGGCACCCTGTAAAATTTTGGACAGTCCCAAGGCACCCTTTAAAATGTTGGACATTCTTGGGGCACCCCATTCTAAAATATGAAAAAACTATTCCAATAGTTTTATATAATGCAGCAACATCCACACATGTAGGACACCCAACATTAGAGGTAATTTATTCTTGGTACTGGTACTGACTAGTATTCCAATGTTTCTCTTCTCCCTCAGTTTTTCTCTATCTCTGAGCTAATGTGACCCCAGCACTGACGGAGAGGGGCAGGAGAGGGTCAAACTAGGATGCTGTGCAGGCAGCTGACATCCTCCTTATCAGCTGATGATGTCATTGGTTGTCAGGACGCCGGCAGCTAGAAGGTCATAATGCTGCACAAGGAAAACCTGTGGCTTTGTGTAACTAAAAGGCAGGCTTGTTCCACCCTCTGGCTTGTATACATTTTTTTAAGCAATTTTTAGACATTTTGCCAAGGCACCCCTGAAGAAACCTCAAGGCACCCCAGGGTACCCGGGCACCCTGGTTGAGAAAGGCTGATTTATATTATATTGTGGTATGCCCCTATAGATGGACCTACATCAAGGAACCAAAATATGAACTGCAAACACAAAACTAAACCACTATCTGTTTAAAATATATGGAAATCATGGTGACATGCCAGTGGGACTGCATTTCTGCAGATGGGACTATATCAAAGGACACATGAAAGAGCTTATACTGAAAGGAAATTTTTTAACTGAACGAGAAAGGAAAATTCAGGTAGGCAAGCTTATAAAAATGCTTAGTACATTTTAGCAAGGGTTAAACATGGATTTAGAATTTCAAATGGAATGCAATACTTTTTTGAGTTCATATACCTGAATTGTAAAAAAACACCCCTTCCGATTTTTATCAATTTTTAATTTAATTTCTTTTCACCTCATATGGTATTATCTGATTTATGGTTTATCTGTACCCAATGCCTTTGTTTAGAATCTGTATATATTTTGTGCTCTGTCACCTCAGCTTTCATCTGTCGATATACCCAAAGATGGAACCTGTTGTTTTATTAAAGCTAAAGAATATCACTTCTAATGACACAGTGGGGGTTATTTACTAAAACTGGAGAGTGCAAAATCTGGTGCAGCTCTGCGTAGAAACCAATCAGCTTCAGGGTTTTATTGTAAAAGCTTAATTGAACAAGTTAGAAGCTGATTGGCTATCATGCAAAGCTGCACCAAATTCTGAGTGCACCAATTTTAGTAAATCTACCCTATTGATGTATTTTGCAATAAAGATTTGTGAGCTTGGAACCTGGTATTAACTTTTTCTATTGCTCCCATCATATTTATCATATGGCACAATGTCCACCAATACTGCTAGCCATTGGCTTACCATTTAGTAATATGAGTGTGGACTGTTCAAAGCTGGCCTTGGTTTATTTGTTTTTCATGCCCCTGTTTTTGGATACAGTGAGGGTAGGGTTAGAAAGGTTATGACATCTGTTGCAGTTCACCTCGGTCCATACTGAATTTCATCTCAATTCCTGTAAGATTGGGAAATCTTTCTGATGGGGACACAGACAAAACACATTTTCAGTGTCAGGAAGGGTTAGAAATGTATGAGCATTATAGAAACAATGTAACACTCAACTCCTATTGGCACCGCAACCAATCAGGAGATAGCTCACCTGATTGGCAGTGGCTAAAATGGTGAGGTGACCAGTGGCTCTAGTGCACCCCTGTCAAGTCCCATGCTTCAGTAATCTTACCTGTGTCCTCCATGTCTGCCTCCAGTGCTCTGTAACCTCCATGTCCCCTCAGCTGCCAGTGTTTGTTGTACCACTGCCCTTGTGTGCTTTATTGTCCAGGTGCTTTGTGCTCCATATATCTCCAGTGCACCCCTGTGTACCCCCATGTCTCCAAGGGCATCTTGTGTGCAGCTTTTTTCTATTGTCTAGCTTGGTATCCCCATGCCTTCAAATGTGCCTCAGTGTTCTCTGTGCCTTCAAGTTTGCTCTTTTTGCCCCTGTGTCCCCAGTGCACCGTTGTGGGCCCATGTCTCAAAGCGCACCCCAGTGCACCCCACGTCTTCAAGAGTGCCCCTGTATCTCCAGTGCACATTTACTGTCTCTGTGACACCTGGGCTTCCACAGAACCTCTGGTACTCTCCTGTAACACTGTTCAACAGGTAAAAAGTTTTGGGCATAAAATTAGCTAATCTTACATAATTTTGGGGTGCTGAAAACAAAAATGACCCTAAAAAATGTTGATTGGCTCTAGTTTCCATGATATATTCACCCATCTAATGACGTAAGCCATTCAAAATTATGATGCAACTTCAGCTGCATATTGCGCAAATGATACTGGTGACCAATAGAAAATTGCATGTATACTGAGATGATGCAATATTAGCCTTTAATTGCATCACTTCACTGCATAAAAGCTGCAGTATCTGTAGCTGATTGTAGTTCGACAGCGTCTTTACATTTCGTTTTATGCTTATATAGGCTACTCAGTAATGCCTCGAACTTGTGTGAATAAAGCAGATAATTTCTGCTATATCTGCGGTGAAATAACTTTTATCTCACAAAAAAGGAGGATAACAGGAATGATTAAGAAAGCCTACAACTTGTATTTTGGCTGCAAGATAGGAGACCAGGACAAGAGCTGGGCACCACATATATGCTGCAATTCTTGTGGGACGGCACTGGAGCAATGGTTGAATGGAAAAAAGGCATCTATGCCTTTCGCTGTGCCAATGATTTGGAGAGAGCCAACAGATCATGTTAGTAATTGTTACTTTTGTATGGTGCCTCCAATTGTAAAAGGGCTAAATAAGAAGAAAAAGTTATCTGTGCACTATCCAAATATTCCATCGGCAATACGTCCAGTTCCTCATGGAGAGGGGCTACCAATTCCTAAAGCACCAGAATCCTTCGTGGTTGAGTCAAGTGAGGAAGAACCTGAAGCGTGTAGTCACGTGCAGTTGTAAGAGATAGCCCTTTCCTCGAATACAAGAGAAAAGCCAAGAGAAGCAAAACCGACACAAACTGAAGACAAAACTAGTGAGAATCCTAAGTATTAAAATGATTCAACTTAGCTTATGGCTATAATTTTTCTTGGTAATCCTATGCAATATATTATGCCATTTAGGCTTTGTTATGTAGTCAATATCACTTGCTTTATATTTGTGGAAAGACATCTATCTATATAATTATTGTGCATTATGTAGTCATTACGCCTATAGTAGAAAACCTTCCGTTTACAGAAAAACTAGAGCCAATTGACAAATTTAATTGTTATATTTGAACTCAGAATGTGAAATTCATTAAGAAATGGATCCTTTTGTTTCCAAAACTGGCAAAAAATAAAAATTTGTTGAACAGTGTAATCAGTTGGACTGTTCATCTCTCAGGAGATATAGGTATAGTATAAGTCCTCTTAAAAAGGGGGCAGGATCCTCATTTCTGAGCACGGAATCAGTGGATAGAGCAGAGCAGGTGGATGATAGGTCTTTGTCCCCTCATTTTATGCAGCCTACTCTGTTCTTTGAGCAGTCGGGTGTAAACAGACTGGCTGTCCGTTTACACCCAACTTCCCTGGGATCCGATCAGAATAGACAGAGGGGAAAAGATCCCCTTTCATTTTTTTAGCAGATTGGATTGGAGGTAGGCGAAATTACACTCTCCGGTCCATAGAAATACATGAACTATCCGATCAGGTCTGCCAGGAAAAATGACAGAAGGACCTGATCGAATTGCCCTTGTGCCCTAGATTGTAAGCTCCAAGGAGCAGGACCCTCCTATCCCTCTTGTATTGAACTGTATTGTTGTTGTATTGTCTCCCATTATATTGTAAAGTGCTGAGCAAACTGTTGGTGCTATATAAATCCTGTATAATAATATTAAGTGAAAGGGGCCTAAGGTTCATATAGATCTGTGCTAGCATTCCCAAATTTTACCAGATCACACACAGTTTTGTCATGATATCTTTTGGGTTCTGACAATCTCATCAAAAGTGGGACTTTTAAAGGAAATCTAAACCCAATCACCAAAATCTCATATAGGTCGTAACGTGAGTATGTGATTTTAAAAGTTTAAAAGAACATTGTCTCCCAATTGTCCTCCAGCATCGCCACCATATCACATGGTGCCCTGGTGGAGACTACAAGCAGTCATGTCAACACGCAATCCACCGGCATGATCCACCAATGGCAGGAAGTCAGTCCAGAGCTGGCTTAGAGCAATAATGTGTGATTGACTTTGGAACAAGTGCATGTAAATCTAGGCCTGATAATTGCTTATGGTACACAGTTTTTTAGAAAACTATATTACATCCAGTTAAGGTTTAAATCTACTTTAAGAGTAATAGTCATCTTCTCAAGTCAAAGCAGAAAATACTGTATGATGTATATGTTGCTCCAAGGAGCAGGGCCCTCCTTTCCCTCTTGTATTGAACTGTATTGAACTGTATTGTCTCCTATTATATTGTAAAGCGCTGAGCAAACTGTTGGCGCTATATAAATCCTGTATAATAATAATATGTTAGTCTATTATTGAGAGTATTGGCTGTTTTCTGTAGTTTATGTGGTGCAGCACGTCATTCAATTTGATTGAAATAAGGGTTTTGGGTTTTGATCCCATATATTTTGAACATCTTATACTAATTGTGCACATTGTCATTTTCAAACTTATCTGGTGTGCAATGACCAAGTTTTATTATTAAAAACTCTCACATCTAAACCATTTCAGTTCAAACAGTGAACGTTCAGCCTGTTGGTGTAGCAATATTGGAATAAAAAATAGAAGGATTTAAAACTCCATTTATAATTCAGTACCAATTATTCATTGTTTGACATTATCTTAGGAACAGGGGCTCAAAGTAATACAAATATTTTTTCTCTGCATCAGCTTCAGCGTCAGATAATCATAAATGATATATACCAGTACATGACAAATGCAATTCAGAATGTGGAGGCTTAATAAATTTAACCTCTGACATTTCCATCAAGAGTAGTAGGCTGTGTTCGGCGCTGCAAATTATACTCAACTATATTTAGCACATTTGACAGTATGAGAAATTTAAACTATAACATTATTTATATAATGGAAAATTTGGGGTGTGGTTAACGGGTTAGGACATTTTACATTTTACAGTACTTACCCAAAAACCTCAGTGCAACAATCTTTTGATGTTCCTAGTGTGTTTAATATTTTAAAACAATATCCAGTTTCACATCACACAGGCGATCTGTTTCATGTGTACATGTGTGGAAAAAAAATCACACCTCATGATGCCTACATGTCAGCTCTGATTCATTATACACTGCTCAAAAAAAAATTAAAGGAACACTTTGAAAACACATCAGATCTCAATGGGGAAAAACATCATGCTGGATATCTATACTGATGGGTAATGTGTTAGGAACGTAAAGATGCCCCATCCTTTGATGGAAATGAAAATGATCAACCTACAAAGGACTGAATTCAACGACACCTTGAAAATCAAAGTGAAAAAATTATGCAGAAGGCGAGTCCATTTTGCTGAAATGTCATTGCAGCAACTCAAAATGGTACTCAGTAGTTTGTATGGCCCCCACATGCTTGTATGCATGCTCAACAACATTGGGGCATGCTCCCAATGAGACAGAGGATGGTGTCCTGGGGTATTTCCTCCCAGATCTGGACCAGGGCATCACTGAGCTCTGATCACTGAGGGTGGCGTTGGATGGGCTGAAACATGATATCCCAGAGGCAAGCATGGGCGACATTCAATGGTATCAATTCCTTCATCTTGCAGCAACTGCCTGCATACTCTCGTCACATGAGGCCGGACATTGTCGTGCACCAGGAGGAACCCAGGACCCACTGCACCAGCGTAGGGTCTGACAATGGATCCAAAGATTTTATCCCGATACCTAATGGCAGTCAGAATGCCATTGTCTAGCCTGTAGAGGTCTGTGCATCCCTCCATGGATATGCCTCTCCAGATCAACACTGACCCACCACCAAAATAGTCATGCTGAACGATGTTACAGGCAGCATAACATTCTCCACAGCTTCTCCAGACCCTTTCACATGTGAGGGAATGATTGAGTGACACTTTTGGCCTTGTGAGAGGTGGGTAAGGACACAAATTGCAGAAAAGATGTCTTGCCAATAAAGACTTCCAATAATATCCCAAGCCAATGTGGGATTCAGCACAATGGCATCAACGCACAACTGAAATGTCAGTATTAGCTGGAATTCACCCAGTATTACAGCCACCATACTAACTTAAAATCCTCAATCAAGCCCTTGTTATGAAGATGAAAAACCAGTAAATTATTACTGCTAAGAAAGCTGCAAAGAAAATCCCAGTCTTGTTTACCACGGGAGGCTGTGCTGGTATGTAAATATGAATAGGCAACACTATGGGGTTGCAGAGCTAATAAAGACTTCGGCCATACAACAATACCCCCATTTGTCAAATATGTTGCTATATAAAATAGGCTGAACGTACTCTTCTACATTATGTTATATGCTCATTATACTGACATTCCAGACTTCAAAGACTCCCTCAAGCATCCATCATTTCATGGCTTTTTTTAAAAGTCCCTACTTCTCTTGTAAATCAAGGTCATTTAGAAGAGTGTATATTGCTGAAATCATATAGTGGTCTTTTGTTTCATTCAATCTCTCCTTATCCTGATTACATGATCTTGTCTGATGTAATTTCAGCTCATATTCTACCCGCTGTTAGAATGGGGAATTATCCTTTTTCAACCTTGCTCTCGCTAAAAAACGATGATTATGCAATCTGAGACTAATGAACATTTTAAGAGCTTAAACTCGATATCAACGAAAATAGAACACAACGTAAGGAGGCAATGCCGGGAAACAGACACATCAAGCAAACAGTATACATACCAAGATAGTGTTTCATTTTTAACCACTTAAAGGAGAGCCATAGTCCATTTTTATAGACTGTAAATGGAAGGGATAAGCTTGTTAGCTAGTGTATCTAAACCCATGAATTAAAATGTAATATGTTGTATCTTATTAGCTCTTAGTTATAGTGGCTGCATTTTTTTTCAGGCTTGTTTTCTGTATTTTCATCTGGTAATCCTGCAGATAACATACTTCCCATTGTAGGGTGACAATGCTCATTTACTGTACTGTATCTTTGAAGGAGCAGCATTTTCACCCTAGGACAGGACTACAAAAACCTTCCCCTCGCCTTTTCTCTACAACCTAGAGCACCCTTTCTTAACCATTTTAACATGGGAAACCCTTGAAATAAAGTTCCAGTCTCAGGAAACCCCTGATAATAATTACTATAACTACAGCTTACAATACATTAGCGTGATTCAGAGGTATAACTTGAACCTTCAGGGCCCCAGTGCAAGAAACCATAAAGGGCCCCCCTGACACCCCTGTTCCCTTTCCATCAGTCCCAGGGCCCTTCCTCTGGTCCTGGGTCCCTTTCCTCCATGCCTGGGGCCCTTCCTTCTGAATCTGGGACCCTTCCCACTGATCCTGGAGCCCTTTACTCCTGTCACAGGGCCCAATATTAAGGTCCTGTGATGGGACCTTTTCACATGTTCTGTATCTGGCCCGCTTCCCGTCGCCTTGGAGCTCCCCACAGTGGCAAAAAGCAAAAGATATTTCACCAGCACACCAGGGAACTCCATATAAGGGTTCAATGCAGTGGCAGAATTACCAGGGTCGCACTTGTGACTGGGCCTTGGTGTTCTGCCTCTGTGGGGGTTCCCAGCCTACTCTTGCTGTCCTGCCCCTGCTATTGACAGCACTGGTCTGATGTCTCTGTGTTTGTAGCAGTGGTGGCAGCACATTAGGACCTAGTGCCGGTTACATTATGTGGCTGATGGGCGCATGCATGGGAAGGCCGACACTATTGGCTTCAGCTGAGTCCCCAGCCAGTCACCTAACAGCAGTGACACCACATAGCATTCTCTATTGACATGCTGATCAAGATGCGATCTGGGTGATGTTCCCGATCAGATCTAATATTGAATATGATAATGGTTTTTTTGATCAGAGCCACCATCTTACTGACATTGAGCCCACATGGCTGCTGAACATATTGTTGATATATATGTGATTGCACTCTTGATTCTAATAAATACTGTGTTTATATCCTCAGTATTTATTAGAATCAAGAGTACCATCACATATACAGTATATCAACAATATGTTTAGTAACCATGTGGGCTCCATGCCAGTAAGGTGGGGGCTCGGCTCTGATCAATAAAACCACTATCATATTTAATATTAGATCCAATCGTGAGCATTGCCCCGGATCGCATCCCAATCGACATGTCAACAAAGAAGGCTATGCAGTGTGACTGTTGCTAGGTTTGTGGCTGGGGGCTCAGCTATCTACAAGCAATAGTGCCAGGTCTCCTGCGCATGCGCCCATCAGCCAATAATTTAAACAGCACTGGGTCCTAATGCATTGCTGCCACTGCCATGAAGACAGAGATGCCCGGACCGGTGCTGTCAATAGCAGGGACAGGACAGTAGGAAGAGTTTTTAGCATATGAGCGTTCATTCATTCCAGTGAGCAGAACAAATTAATATTCTGGCCAATGAAATTCATAAACACTCAAATACTTGACTCATCTAAACACATGTGCAATATGCGGCTCTAGGCATGTTTTTTAAGTTGCTTTTTCCTGCCAGAAGTTAAAATTGTTTAGAAGAGAAATTAAAATGCCCTGTATGTATGAGGCCTAAAACTGAACTCTAGGCAGATATGCTATTACAGTTCTGTTTTCATGAGTATATCATTTAAATATAATTTTCAAAATGAAAGCAGTGTATGTACCCAATCGTAACTTGGGACCAGCCTCTTGCAGTTTCTCTGCAGTCTTGGAGAAGCAGCCAGTTTGTTGTACTACAGTGCCTTGTGCTAGGAGCATACTGATAGGAGGAAAAAGCAAAGTTCCAAAAAGGTGAGCTGATCACGGTGTTGCTTCTCCTTCCTTCTCTAATCACAGAGTGGATGTGGGTCAATGACAGACTGGGTTCTGAGAAAGAAGATAAATGATTATGTCCATCATCCAACCTGGAAGACAAAGGGCATCCAGTGGTAAAAAGAAAAGTACTGTAAAGGACAGCTCTGGATTAGTGATGGGCTGAACACGCCCCATGTTCAAATGTACAAACAAAACCAGCACTCAAATCTTCATGCAGACTAGAAGGAACTTTGAATGCCAAACGTTGAGGTGCAGCCCTTCAAAGATTGGGAAATCTTGGTACTGGTAAACAAAAGCAAAAAGCCTGAAGAAGGGACTCTGTCTCCTGAAACGCGTTAGCCTATCCCTACAAGGGTCTATTATTTTATTGGACTGGCTTACGGATTTACGTGCTCTGTTTTTATTCTCTTTGGTTTGTGAGTATACATCTATATGTTTTTTTAAATAAATTTGTGGTTTACCAGGTTAATGCACGATGAGAGTGCGCCCTTTTTTGCTTTTGTTTACCCCCCATGTTCAGTTTTACGGTCGAACATTCGTACCTAATAAATGTTAGACCAAGACCTTAATGCAAGTCTATGAGACTCGAACTTGTAAATTCAAAAGTGCCCATTTTGAAGGCTTATATGCAAGTTATTGGCCATAAAAGGGGTATGGGGACTCTGCGGGACATGAATCAGTAAAAAAAAAAGTCAAAAAGTACAGTTTTTAAAGAGGCAGTCATTTTTCATTGCTTAAAGTAAAAAAAAAATCCTTTAAATATCATGCCTGGGGGTCCCTTTAAACTACCTGCAAAGTTGCACACCTGTACAATGTATACAACCTGCTGCAGCAGGACTGACAATTTTTTTTAAATTACATTTTTATAAAAAATATTTTTTTTAAAAATAAACAAAGTGGGGTCCCTTCTAATCTATACCACACCCCTTAGGCCAAGTAGGACAATTAAGGGGATCCCCAACCCCCAAAGTGGGGGAAAAAAGTGTGGGAACCCCCCTAAATTCCTACCAGACCCTTGATCTGAGCACAGGCCTGGCAGGGCAGGAAAGGGGGGGGAAAGGACAAATGAACGACTGACGTTCAACTCAAACATCAAGCCCATCCATAATCTGGATTAACCCTTTGGCACTGGCTGCCTCTCAGCCCTTTAAGAGTAATAAAAGCTGGGAGGCGGAGGTGGGCCTTTGGGTCATGTAACCTCTGTGATTGGTTGTCACAGTGGTCACATGTATTGGGAGCTTACCAATCACTGCCAGCTACCGAGTTGGGAGCATGCAGGGAGTGCACATTCAGCATGGAAAGTAGTTTTAACAAGGCCATATACAGTTGCAAGAAAAAGTATGTGAACCCCTTGGTATTACGTGGAGTTTTGCATGAATTGGGCATAAAATGTGCTCTGAACGTCATCTAAGTCACAACAATAGAAGAACACAGTCTGCTGAACATAATACTACACAAACATTAGATGTTGCCATTGTTTAATTTCACATAACATGTAAACATTCACAGTGCAGGGAGGAAAAAGTATGTGAGGCCCTAGCTTAATGACTTCTCCCAGAGCTAATTGGAGCCAGGAGTGAGCCAACCTTGACTCCAATCAGTGTGATGATATTGGATGTGTTGCTGACAGCTGTCCTGCCCTTAAAAAACACACACCTGTTTTGGGTTTACTGGTTTCAAGAAGCACTGTCTGATGTGAACCATGCCTCGCAGAAAAGAGCTCTCAGAAGACCTACCATCAAGAATTGTTGACTTGCATGAAGCTGGAAAGGGTTACAAAGGTATCTCCAAAAGCCTTGATGTTCATGTGTCCACGGTAAGACAGACTGTCTACAAATGGTGAAAGTTTAGCACTGTTGCTACTCCCCCTAGGCGCGGTCGTCCTGTAAAAATGACTGCAAGAGCACAGCGCAGAATGCTGCATGAGGTAAAGAAGAATCCCAGAGTGTCAGCTAAAGACCTACAGAAATCTCTGGCACATGCTAACATTTTTGTTGACACATCTACAATAAGGAAAACATGAAACAAGAATGGAGTACATGGGAGGACACCACGGAGGAAGCCATTGCTGTCCAAAAAGAAGATTGCAGCACGTTTGAAGTTTGCAAAAGAGCACCTGGATGTTCCACAGCACTACTGGCAGAATATACTGTGGACAGATGAAACCAAGATTGAGTTGTTTGGGAAGAACACACAACACTATGTGTGGAGAAAAAAGGCACAGCACACCAACATCAAAACCTCATCCCCACTGTGAAACATGGCGGAGGGAGCATCATGGTTTGGGGCTGCTTTGCTGCCTCAGGTCCTGGATGGATAGTTGTCATTGATGGGAAAATGAATTCCAGAGTTTATCAAGACATTTTGCAGGAAAACGTACGACCATCTGTCCGCCAACTGAAGCTCCGCAGAGGATGGGTGATGCAACAGGACAATGACCCAAAACATACAAGTAATTCAACAAAACAATGGCTGCAACAGCACAGAATACACCTTCTGGAGTGGCCCAGTCAGAGTCCTGACCTCAACCCGATTGAAATGCTGTGGCATGACCTTAAGAGAGCGATTCACACCAGACATCCCAAGAATATTGCTACACTGAAACAGTTTTGTGAAGAGGAGTGGTCCAAAATGACTCCAGATCGTTGTGCAGGTCTGATCTGCAACTACAGGAAACGTTTGGTTGAGGTTATTGCTGCCAAAGGAGGGTCAACCAGTTATTA
Organism: Staurois parvus; assembly: GCF_062004578.1. Lineage (NCBI taxonomy): Eukaryota > Metazoa > Chordata > Amphibia > Anura > Ranidae > Staurois > Staurois parvus. The sequence goes on along the minus strand of NW_028318143.1, from coordinate 11,840,848 downwards.
AGTCCAAAGGTTCACATACTTTTTCCTCCCTGCACTGTGAATGTTTACATGTTATGTGCAATTAAACCATGGCAACATCTAATGTTTGTGTAGTATTATGTTCAGCAGACTGTGTTCTTCTATTGTTGTGACTTAGATGACGTACAGAGCACATTTTATGCCCAATTCATGCAAAACTCCACATAATCCCAAGGGGTTCACATACTTTTTCTTGCAACTGTAAGTGGCTACTAGGTGTTAAGGCCCACTCACCAAGCAGCCACATATATGCGTGCGGCCAGCGCTGGGAGGTTAAAGGTGAGTATTGTAGCAAAAGCTGCTTATTTAATATATTTCTAATGGGCTTTTGGTTTTTTTTTTACTGGATTTCTGCTTTAATAAAAATGTATCACTGTGTATCAGAAAATCTAATTTCTAAGAATGCAATTCCATATGTGTATGAGAGAGCCATATTTATTTCAGGTACTTATATAGCGCCGTCAATTTACGCAGCGCTTTACATATATATTGCACATTCACATCAGTCCCTAACCCTCAAGGGGTGTACAATCTAAGGTCCCTAACTCACATTCATATATACTAGGCCTAATTTGGACAGGAACCAATTCATTTACAAGCATGTCTTTGGTGTATGGGAGGAAACCAGAGTACCCGGAGGAAACCCACGCAGGCACAGGGAGAACATGCAAACTCCAGGCAGGTGGTGTCGTGGCTGGGATTCGAACCAATGACCCTAGTACTGCCAGGTGGAAGTGCTAACCATTTAGCCATAGTTACTTATTACATACCCTGCTTTCTAGCAGTACACAGTTTGCGGCTGTACCTCTTTCTTAGTACAAGTCTACAATTTAGGTTGGATTGAAGACAATGTACCCTCTGTGTGGCCAAGATTTAGATCAGAGGTTGTTGATTTATAAATCTGTGTATGTAATAGCCCAGGGGTAGAGCAAGTATACATACAAATAATTTCATGAAAAAAAAATTAAGGGTAAACACTCATTATGTAAGTTTAGAGATGAAGCAGATATAAAAGGCCTCTATTTAGTACAAATATGTATTAAAATATAAAACTAATAAAAAGCCAAGAATATATATGTAAACCAATTACATTTTATAGCATTGTTACAGATTCTTTGGCGGAAAAGCCAGTTCACACATTTTTGTCTCAACTGTGTAATAGCGGTTTGCTCATGAAAAATACACATATATCTTCCCTTGACCAGCTTTGACTAGCTATGGCCTTTTTGACCAACTACGACCAGCTATGGGCTTCTTGACCAGCTACGACCAGCTATGGCCTTCTTGACCAACTACGACCAGCTATGGCCTTCTTGACCAGCTACGACCAGATATGGCCTTCTTGACCAGCTATGACCAGATACGGCCTTCTTCACCAGCTATGGCTAGTTATGGCCTTCTTGACCAGCTATGTCCTTCTTGACCAGCTATGACCAGCTATGTCCTTCTTGACCAGCCATGTCCTTCTTGACCAGCTATGGCCAGTTATGGCCTTTTTTACAAGCCATGGACAGATTTTCTGTGTATTCTGTGTAGGGCATAGGTCTACACAGACATTTTCTAAACTAATGTTGCATGCCCATGGGAGCATGTGATAAGTGTGTACATTCATATGCATTGTATACTTGCTGTGAACAGACTTGTAACGGTTACATTCCTGTCAATCTGCCTCTCTGCCAATTCCCCATGATTATTGAGCTATTCAGTTCAATATACCCTTCAGGCCTAGCTCTAAGGATGGTTTTCAGAATGCATCTGGAATGAGACCCCTTCTTTTGAAGCTTGTATATTGTTGTTGCTTTGTACCAAAAACGTATGTATTGTTCCAGACCATTTCAAAGTTAATTGGAGATATTACTATTTAGCAACTAAAAATAGGTGTGTGTTTTTCTTAGCTACCAATCAAATTTTAAACCTGTCATGAAACTTGACAACAGAATTGACCGTTTTAGCTAAAAGCTTCTTTTTCTGTGCTCTCGTTTATATACATCAGCCCCTTTGAATGTGACATAAGTGGCACTTGTAAAAAAGGATCTGGTGAAGCAAATATTTGATTGATTAGCTGCAAAGGTGTCCGTTCATTATCAATGGTTCTTTACCATTTGGAATACCTTAATACCAACACCCTTTTAAGTATTTTCACTACAGTTAGATGAGCATTCTTCCTCTATAGGAATATGTAAAGTAAAAGCTATATGATTATGCCAGCAGGCTAAACTAGTGCACAGCAGTTGTACTGATACTGAAATGTAGGTATTATCAAGGGTATATTTTCATTACATGCGTTGCATCATGACACACACACACACACACATATACATCTGTGTGCACTCAGAGAAAGTTATAGAATGAAATCTAGAATAATGTGATGGATGACAGTATTACGACAAGAGACAGCTGTCTTCTCATGTATTAAATAGAATGTTTATAGCGCTATCTTAATAATCCACTTGACACATTCTGGAAGTTCTGGAACACCTGACTATTGTCATTTTACATTCCATGCCCCTGCATTCCATCAACCCCTAACAGCACCATATGGCAGTTGTTTACTGGATGAACATGATATACAAATGACTAACGTAGCTTTTACAATTTTCCTGTCAGGAGGCCTTCTGAGTTTTTTGAGAGTGGGAAAACAAATTTGTGACTAAATATTAAATTTTAGCTGTTATTCCATTTTTTTAATGCTATCAACAAACCAATTTCCACAATTCCTTCTAGAGCATCAGTTCACCCAATATGGATATATGTACAGTATATTTATGGGAAGTTCATGCCAAAAATGTTTGTCTTCATCATTATCAGGTCTTTGTGACCTTCAGCAGGCTTACCATGTGGTGTTGCATAGCCTGTTATCCTCCACTGTGCTTGCCGCCTGTCACCCAAAGCAGTCAGGAGTGTTTGTGCCATCAGACCCATCTCCCCAAGCACTGCAACAGTACAGCAGGCACAGATTTTAGAGTACTGGTGCTGGACACCTCCTCTCATTTATTTCTTCTGAGCACAATCATTAATCATAATGGATTGGTGGCTACTCTCACAGTTTTTAGTGGTATGATGTGTGTAGGCCAATAGAAATGAACGTTAGTTGCAGCAGATCTTCTGTAAAGGATTTTTTCCCTCAAAGAAGCAGATCAGTGGTTGCAATATGCTATAATATAATATAGGTGGACCCTATTCTTGTCTTAGGCAGCTACCTCTCTCATAGCTACAAAGGAAGTGCTTGTCAGACAGTAAATTTTTAAGTGTGCACTGAAGAGCACCTGGTACAAAAGTTCATCTCACTTGAAGGACCTTTTGGAACATCTACTGGTTAAAAGAATCAAATACAGCCAACGCGTTGCAATGAAAAAAGGTATCTTTTTTCTTCAGGGCTGAAGCAGTTGATGTTAATAAAATCATGACAGAATGCATTAGGGGACCCATATTGAGGCTTGATTAAGACTAATGTCTCCTGTCAGCAGTATCACCAACATCATAATCATTCTTCAGACAGTGCATTTGTTCCCTATCAGCAGTTCTTCCGTATCCTCACTCAGGATCCTAATCTCACAGAAAAAAGAAGGTTTTTGTCACTCACTGGAAAGCAAGAGTTAGACAGGGTCAGTTTGATCTGTTAGTAACCAAGGATAAGAGTTAACTTCCCTGGCGGTATTCCCGAGTATAGCTCGGGGTTAACATTCAGTACCAAAAGCCTCCAATACTTACTACTGGTTCAGGGATGTGACCTCCACAATCTTTTCTGTAAGCACTGTCATCTTTACTTTGTCTGCAGAATATCGGCAATCTTGATTGGCTGGGATGATGTACAGTTGCAAGAAAAAGTATGTGAACCCCCTGGGATTACGTGGAGTTTTGCATGAATTGGGCATAAAATGTGCTCTGAACGTCATCTAAGTCACAACAATAGAAGAACACAGTCTGCTGAACATAATACTACACAAACATTAGATGTTGCCATGGTTTAATTGGACATAACATGTAAACATTCACAGTGCAGGGAGGAAAAAGTATGTGAACCTTTGGATTTAATAGTTCAGAGCACATTTTATGCCCAATTCATGCAAATCCACGTAATCCCAAGGGGTTCACATACTTTTTCTTGCAACTGTAACTCTCAATGATTCTTTCTGGCACCAGGAATGTATATTCAGAACAAATTGGCAAGTAGGCAGGTGTGAATATTTTATTGCAGAAGAGACAGGTGTTGGTTTACGAAAATCAAATAGGCTGTTCACTTTGCAAGGGAAGTTGTACTTTGCAAAGGGATTTTCTCCCGAGCTTAGTGAATAAGGTGAAGCTCTGTTGACTTCCATTATCCAATCATATGCAAGCAAAAATGTTTTTCTGTAAAACTTGGTTAGTATTCTTTGTAAAGCGAAATTGCACCACATTCACTAAGCTCTGGAGAAAAGTACAACTTTCCTTGCAAAGTGAACAACCTGTTTGCCTTTGCAAAACCAACCGTATAGTACCTCTTTTCTTCAACAAAAATGATTTTTGCTCACAATTCTACAAGTATGCTTTTCAACTTTAAGGTAGCAATAAAAAAGGTATATTCACTGGCAGTTCACTTAGTACTTGTGCAGCACCAGGCTTAATTGTCTCAGTCACTTAAGAACTCAAGCACAATGTCAAGTAAAATAAAAAAAACATATTTCAAGTGCTATTAAAATGTCATCTAGATCTAAAATGAAGTGCAACATTGGATATATTGAGAAACATTCCCGTGCTACTACTACTAGTTCATGCATGTCAAATGCATGACTTTTTGATAGCTTGTTCACCTTTGCAGTCACAACAGGACAATGAATCTGACATCTGACTCAATGCCAGGCTACCACTCAGTCCTACTTTTTCCATCAAAATAGTCTTCATTTCAGTATAAGTGCACCTTACTCTCAGTGTCCATTGGTTCTTAGTCTTGGTGCCTCTCTTGTTCATGAAAGCAGCACTGGTTCTTGCGGCTCAAGGCTTTTTGTTAGATCTACAAAAACTTTAGTTTGACCTCTTCCTGCTGGCCATACATATACAAAATATGCAGCTTCTCAACGGGTGGGCTTTAATGCTGAGAGGCCACATATAGGTGTACCAAAGGTAAACATTTCTGTGTTAAGAGTGCATGCCCTGCGTGCTCCCGGCACAGTTTCCGGTGGGTACTGGAAAGCTTGCAATGCCTAATTGTGAACAGGAGCTTTCAGATTATGTGACTGCTGTGATAACCAATCATACTGGTCACATGATTGAAATGCCTATCTTTGTCTCTCAGCATATAGAACTCCTATACCCAGGGGCGGACTGACAACTCATGGGGCCCCCGGGCAATAAGGGATCATAGGGCCCCTGTGTCCTTGCCCAAACTCAAAAAAGCCTATGAAAAAGGTACCAGGGGCATCTCATGGGGACCCCTACTGACCCCGGGCCCTCGGGCAGTGCCCGAGTTTCCAAATGGTCAGTCCGCCCCTGCCTATACCGGTCATGGTTGTTGGTTATGTGTTAGAGAAGACACTGGTAGCTTGTGATGAGGCAGAACACTGTTTTACTTGTGTGGCTTAAGTTGCAAACATACAGAGCACATTTCAGCAGACATCTTGGTTTTGAAGAGAGGAAGAGAGGAAGGAAGAGAGAGAATCAACAAGTTTTGCACATATGCACAACTGGTAACCTTAGTGTACAGTGCCATCTACTGGTCAAGCGATATTAACACACACTACTATATAGTACATGCTGTTGTATCTCCAACACCCCTTCTCAACGGCATGTGCATAATTATATGCCATTTAGTCTCTTTTGTAGAAAACAATGACGTTCCCTTGGCAAAGGTTTGGTGAGTGCATCTGCAGTCATCTCCTCTGATGGGCAGTACTTGATGTCGATAACCCCTTGTTCTTGCATGTCTCTGAGCAGATGATATCTTACATCAATGTGCTTGGTTCTTGGGTTAATCTTCTCAGAGTGTGTAAGCTTTATGCATCCCTGATTGTCTTCAAAGATGGGTGTGGGTTGTGACATATTCAGTCCCATGTCTAGTAGAAGTTGACGAATCCAAATGGCTTCTTGACATGCATGTGCTGCTGCTATGTATTCCGCTTCAGTTGAAGAGAGTGCAACAGTCACTTGTTTCCGATGGTTTTGGGAGTTCTGTTAGTGACCAAGTTTTATTTTCTTGAAGTGATTTTATTTCTTCTTCAGCTGCTTTTCTCCACTGATCGGCTTCCCTTCTCGGCAAAGTTTCTATGTCTTCACAGGATGTTGGCTCCTGTGTTTGATGTGTTTTAGCAGCGTATGATAACCTGCGGGTTGGTATCCCTTTTGTCATTCGAGAGGATCTTCTGATTTCTTGTTGTTCAGTGGGTTCTATTGGCTCGTTGATTGTAAGTTCTACTTCTTGTTCTGGCTCTTGTCCTGCTTCGCATGGGTCAGTGTCTCTTGCCATTCAGCGCGTAAATCCTCTCCGCATTTTTCAAGAATTGTATTATCTGGTGCTTCACTTTCATCAAAATAAACACTGCGGCTTACTGTGACCTTGTTGGTCTTTGGACAAATGATTCTATATCCCTTACTCTGCTCACTGTAGCCCACCAGAATGCCTTATATGGCTTTGTTCTCCAACTTGGAGTGTTTCTGACTTGGAATGTGGGCATATGCTTTACAGCCAAACACTCTGATATGTTCTTCGTTAGGTTTTGATCCATTCCACATTTCATATAGTGTACTTTCAATAGCTTTTGATGGGAGCCTGTTTTGTAGGTATGTTGCAGTCATTATTGCTTCTCTCCAGTATTTGTTAGGTAAGGCAGCGTCCGAAATCATACATCTGGTCATTTCTACAAGAGTGCGATTCTTTCTTTCCGCTACACCGTTTTGCTCAGGAGTGTATGGTACAGTTGTTTGGTGTATAATATCTTGTTTCTTTAGGTATGATTCCATTTCTTCATTCATATATTCCCCTCCATTGTCAGTGTGTATAATTCCAGGTTTCCTTTGAAACTTGTTGCTTGTCATAGCTACAAACTCTTGAAGTTTTTCTAATGTCTCACGTTTGTGCTTCATTAGATACATTATTGTGTACCTGGAATATTCGTCGATGAAAGTCAGTAAATATCTGTTCCCGCCAGGTGTGATGGTTTTCGTTGGTCCGCACACATCACTGTGTATCAGTTCCATGGGTTTAATGGTTTTACTCTAACTGGTCTGTGGAAGAGAGGTTCGGGTGGCCTTTGCTTTGATGCAACACGTGCACTTGCTGAGTGTGTGGCAAGGCAATATTTTCATGTCTTCTGATAGACCTCTCTTTGCAAAGTCCTTTATAGCTTCTGGGTTTCGATGCCCCAATCTTCTATGCCACAAGTGGATGCACTTGTCATGTGGGTTATGAGTTGCCGCATTAGCCTTCTCCCTTTTAGTGATGAGTTTGTACAGATGTTCATTTAACCTTCCTCTTGCTAGAATTTGCTTTCCATTTTGAATTGTGTATTCATCACCTCTGAACTGGACAGTGAGTCCATTGCTTGCAAGGGTTTTAACTGATAGGAGGCTTCCTTCTAGGCTTGGAACATATAGAACATTCTTTACAAGGATGCTCTGCTTGCCCCCTGATGGCGTTTTGCAGTTCAGAAATCCCTGACCATTACCTTCCGCTGTAATACTTTTCCCATTTGCTAGGAAGACTTTATCTTTTACACTAAAATCAATTTCTGTGAAGAATGTCTCGTCGCTTGTCATGTGACTTGTTGCCCCTGAATCAATGTACCATCCATGTGAGGTACTATTCTGAGTCACTTTAAAAGTACCACTCCATGATGCACTTTCATTTTCTTTCATGACCGCTTTAGCTCTTTCTCTTGTGGGTAGCTCCCGCTTTCGCTGCTCAGCTTTCCAGATTGAACAGTTCTTATGCAGGTGACCGGCCTTTTTGCAGCAAGAACATACCCTGGTTTCTTTGCTTTGTCTTATGCCTTCATGCACCTTCAGAGCTGCCTCTGGTCTCTCGTTCTCTTCACTATGCAAATTTTCCTTTCTTCTGCTGTATTCATCAATTAATTTTCCCTTAACATATTCTAGCGCCAGTTCAGTTTCCAGTCTAGTTTCTAGAGCATTTATAAGGGCACTGTATGATTCTGGAAGGGTGCATAGCAGTAGTGCCACAACATGATTGTCTTTCATTCCTTCACCTATTGCACCCAGCTGGTCCACAATTTCTAACATAGCATTTACATGTTCACCCATCTCCTGCCCTTTTTCCAGCCTCATCTTATACAGTTTGCGCAGCAGATATAGTTTACTGTTTAGGGTTGCACGTTCATGCAGTTTTTGTAATGCAGTCCACATACCTTTAGCTGTGCTTTCTTTCCTTATATGAATGAGTTGATCGTCCTCCACTAACAGGCTTATGACTGCTTTTGCTTGCCTGTTTTTTCTGTCCCATTCTTCCGGGTTGTCATTGGGTCTGTGTGTATCTAGTACCTGCCACAAGTCATCTTTGGATAACAGCATTTCAAGCTTAAACTTCCATAGCTGGTAGTTGATATTGTTGAGCTTTGCTATTGTAAACTTCATATCTTTCAGTGAATTGGATACAGCTCTTGTTTCCTCACACAGGATTTGGTAGGATTGTAAATGCAGCACTTACTTGCTTGTAGTTTTCCTTTTTTTTCAGTATCTGGAGCTGGGCCCATAACCTGTTGGTTATGTGTTAGAGAAGACACTGGTAGCTTGTGATGAGGCAGAACACTGTTTTACTTGTGTGGCTAAAGTTGCAAACATACAGAGCACATTTCAGCAGACATCTTGGTTTTGAAGAGAGGAAGGAAGAGAGAGAACCAACAAGTTTTACACATATGCACAACTAGTAACCTTAGTGTACAGTGCCATCTACTGGTCAAGTGATATTAACACACAATACTATATAGTACATGCTGTTGTATCTCCAACAATGGTAAGGGGTTAAAGAGCTGAATGCACACGTTTAAAATGTAAGTTTTAGAAAAGGTGATAGGATGGAAGATAGCACTGAAAGTACTACAGTTTTTGTTGATAGTACTTGTGATGGTTAGATCACCAGGAGCACGTCTAGAAGTTGGAAATATGAAGGTAATCAAGTTCCTGTCATTTTTTCCTGCCGATTTCGGAAACATCTGTCCCTGAGTCAGGTAATAATGATGTAGTAGTGAATGACATTACAGATAAAAAACAAATTCACATAAAAGGCAAAATTTGCTGGCTGCAAATATGATCCTTAACTGAGCAGCCCTTGCACTGGTGATGCTGCACTTTATGCTCTCAATGTGTTAAGACAAGAAGAGTGATGCACAGGATTTTGAAGTCTGGAACTGTTTGTCACAACAGACAGATAACATACCCGTCAACACAAGGAACTTGTGTTAGCAAAGGCTAAGCCTTCACACATGATGCACACAAGAACTTGCCATACTAGAGGGAAAAGCGCAATTCTCAACAACACCTGATGATCTGATGACTGGTGGTTTAATGATCAAGAAGTACTAGGAGAGGTTTGGGAAGCACAGATACCACAGAATGAAAGAAGCAGATGCAGGGAGATCTTTGCATTGCAGGTCCTCGGGTACAGTTTCCTCTCCAATAGTGACATCACCAAGTTTTCCTCCAAATCTAGAGACTAGAAGTGAGACTAGAAGTCAGAGGCGGCTTTTACACAGCGGACATTCAGTGATGAGGCTGTAGGCAGAGGAGTGTCCAGGCAGAGGCTCATTTTGGGAAAAACACACCAATTTTTTTTTCAGGCATTCAAGACAAAAGACATTTCTAGATGTCCCCTATAACATAGCAAATTAAATGTTTTGGAGTTCAGGCCCACTTTAAATAAATGCTCATTTGCCAAGAAGCTTGGGTGTCATCATTGCTATACTTGTAGCAGTTAGCCCCAGGAGAGGATACCAAAGCAAGTTTTTTTCTCTTAGACATGTTAAACTTGGAGGATGCTCCACGATATCAAGAACACTGCCACAAATAACTGGGTCACATTTCTTTGCCACAGAATTTTTCTCCCACAAGTACTCCCTGCCATTCATCAGTGCCTGTCTGCAGTCAAACTATGCACAGCCCTGATGCAGTATGATAATTATATAAAACTCAAATAAAGCTAAAATAAGTGAAATATTTTTTGTGCCAATGTCTTGGGGATTCAATTAATAATGCACTTACTGCTCTGTTTTATTTCTAGCTTGAAGTTGTTTTTTTAATTTATGAGGGGGAGTTGTTTTAAGTGTGATCCAAATGATCCAAGTGCAGTTAATTTAGAGAGCTATATATCTTAACTACATTCAACTGAAACATCAAGTAAATGTTTTGGGGAGATAAGGAATGCATGAAGCTGGTTATACCAGTAAAATTTTTTGTCTGAATATCTTTATTTTTGAGCAGTACTTTGATAATTGTCATCAAAGTTGACAGAATTTTAGCACATGATCTGCTTGAAGTGTAACTGTTGGGACCTGACAGCTAGAACAGAAATGAAAATGTATCAGATTAGCAGAAAGGCAAAGATAAATTATGTCTTTGAAATAGCTTTTGTCTAGAAGAAAATTGGCCTCCTCCAGTTGGCCGTGACATGTATGTAGTGAATACGTCTATATACAGCAACATGCCAGTGTGTTTACGAAACAGTAGGGCAGCTGAACTGACCACTTTCAAATTTCCATTTCATTTTTCGGAGAAGAAACTTTGTGTAAAGGGCAGAAGGAAGCTGCAATTAATTGGGTCCTTAGAGGAAGAAACTTAAGCGGAAAGCAGACGTGGGTTGTATTTTAAGTTTGCCCAGACAAGAATCTAACGCACCGCTTGCCTTTTTACAACACACACATAAGACGCAATCTGAGTCCAGGGCTTTAATTATTGAGCACAGTTTGATAAAGATGAAGCTCAATTTTACCGAAAACTTGCGTTAATATTAATGCTATTATACTTTGTAATCCTTTTGCTCTCATACAAATCTGTTCCATTTCATTCCTCTTAAAGTGATTTGGCTTGCCATTTTGTTTGAAAATGTTCAGAAAATATTCTGCAGACATAAACCTAAAATAAAATATAAAACATTACAAAAAATTATTCTGTACATATTTGCAGAGCTTCCAGAGTTTGAACAGAATAGGAATTAGCTATGTTTACAGTAGCTGCTCAGAAAGAGAGATATAGATTTTTAAAGTTGGGGAATTAAATGGATGAAATGGATTACCAGTTTGGCAGAAGGAGGATTGGATAAAGTGTGCTTCAAGTTATTTTTCATTTGGGATAGAATTCAGATAGGTTTCAACCTTGATTGAGCTTTAATTGCGGTGTCCATCTCTGGGACAATTTTCCCTCAGTTTCTGTTCTGGTGACCACACACAGACATCAGTACAAATATGACAAAAGTCAACCTTTCTTCACTCCACCATTGGACATAATACCTTCTTTGATCTTATACAGAAATTGAGGGTAAAATCTCCTCAAAGGCAGAGAGGGAGCAATGAAAACTTGAAATCAGTCTTAATCCTTTACTCCAATACAGAAAAACTCTTGTCAGCACTACAGATAAGAGAAAGCCCCCAAGACTGTAAGTCCACGTGTTGTCATTGAGGAAAGGGTCTCCACCACTGAGGATCTTCAGAACACACACCACAATGGCAATGCTACCCACTTCAGTTTGGGGAAAACCAATACTAAAATACAAATGGAAGAAGGCGGCTCACCTTCCTAGGGCATTACCATAAGACACATTATTGCATAAAAACATTACCAATGTACTCACAAATCAAATAGTACATAATCAAGTGCAGATAGCAAATCCCAGCACGTCACTGGAAACCTGTCCCTCCATAAAGGTGGAGCTTACGTGTTTCTAGGGCTTTACCCTCTTCCTCAGAGCTCTGAGGAAGAGGGCATAGCTCTTTAAACATGTAAGCTGTACCCTGATAGATGAACAGGTTTCCAGTAGCTTGATGGGATTTGCTATGCGCATTTGATTATGTACCTTTGTAAGTACATTGGTAAGGTCTTTATTCAAAAAAGTATCTTATGGTAATGCAATAGGCAGGTGTGCCTTCTTCTTCTGTTTGTATTTTAGTATTGTTCTAACCCTTTACCGCCCTATACAAAAAATACATGTTCTGATTGGAGTTCCAGTTTCATAATAATAGGTTTGTATGTCTTTTAGATATATCACACAATATGACACTTCCAGGAGCCCCTAATAATTCCTCAATAACTCCTTATAACATTTTAAAGGTAATTTCTTGTCAAAGATATACATTTTGCAGTAGGGTCCATTGGGTGTACTTGTTACTTGATATTCTCCAGTTTTCTCAAGCCGGAGAAAACCCATATCAGGTATTTCATGGTTCTGCGTGCATGGTTCTGCGTGTCACCCTTGGTAGATTGGAATGCTCATGACCCCAATTTGTCTTCCTCACTCCCAGCTTGTTACTGGATCTTGATTCTTCCTGATTGTAATGTCAATATGGATAATGGTGAATGCAACACATTACCATTGGTCCCACTAAAGCACATAATCTAAATAGTGCCCAGTCTTCACCAGCAGCATGGTGGCTCCCGTGTTGAGGTACTTGGGATTGTCCCACTGGTGGCAGGTAGGAGCAGAAACTTGAAAACATCCAGCGTACCAAATCATAAGACATAATAAATTGCAGTCTAGGGACTTAAGCAGTTAATGAGTAGTAAGGGTTCTGGCAGAAGGTCAAGAAAGACAGACAATAAAAAAATCAGGGACACAATAGGATCAGGCAATAATGAAAATTAGGATACTGGATGAAGAATAGTAAAGATTTTAGGATCTGATAAAATTAACAGCAGGAAGGCCCATGACTAGGTTTTCCACATTCGTTTTCAAAGTAAAACACAATTTTTAAAAAATTATTTTTACTTTGAGGATTCATAGGATGAAAACCAACCCAAAACCAGGTTGTCTCTAACTCTGTAATATACTTTCTTAGCGTGCATTTAGAATTACCTGCAAAATCATCTTTTATTATGTATTAACTTGAAAGAGAATGTAGTGGTTACTGACTGTGGGAGGACGCTGTTTTGCCTATAGGGACAATTTTACTTCTCTCTCCCCCACAACAAAAGGTTAATTAGAACTTTGGGGGGAAATCAATTTTTCTTTTGCCTTTTACAAAACCTCAGCATTTCTTTGTGCTTGCGTGCTGCAGAATCTTGATGACTCCCTATGCATGAGACTTATTAGCATTAAGAATCATTTATAAAATGCCAAAATATTGGATGGTGTGGGATGTGGTGGTTAACAAACTGGCTGCAAACTGAAACACACTAAATGAACTAAATGTATTTAGCAGTGCCAATTAGTAACCCTCACCAAGGTCATTCTTGAAGGAGATGTATGCTTGTGATTGCTTATACTTAAAACAGTATAGTTTTTGCTGTCGCTTTCCTTTAGTTGTATCCTCAATTCCCATTGCATTCGCAGGGCAAGATATATTAAAGGTCAGTAAATTGAGAAGCAGGTACACTTGTATTTACTGTTCAACACCACATCTTAGATAATACTTGACTCATTAAAAACTTAAACAAAAATTGGATGCAATGCTGGGCCGTAATTAAAAGCAGAACCTTATTTGTATCAGGTTCACCATTCATTCTGAGCGAGTAGCGGGCAAGAACTCGGACGTAATTGTTCCTGATGTGTAGGTGTTTGGAGCCTCAGCAAAGATCTTTGAAAAGGACTGAGGTAGGAGTAAAAGGTCCATTCTATTGGAAAAGAAGCCAGCATGTTTCTGAATTCACAAAGATGCCCTCTTCTGCAAGGCTAATCTTTTCTGAAACACCACATAGCAGGATAGAACTTGCCAGAGGTACAGTTATATGGTTTTCTGTATATGCTGTGCTGACTGCTACAGCCGTTTATACCCGCTAAATGCTGGTCCCATCTTAATTCTGAAGTTTAGCCAGGAAAAAAAAATCTTAGTTACCTGTAGTGAAGTATGTCCCACTTTGTGCAGGCAGGTGGATCATGTTGAAATCTTCCGTGCAAGGATGCCCCATCCTCTTCCTGGCTCTGAACTTCTGACACTGCAATGGTTAAAGAGATTTTAAACCCAAAACCAAAAATGTATTATATTGCAGCTTACTAGTCATTGGATGTAGTGGCTGCATTAGTTTTCTTTTTTAGGCTTTTTACCTTCTGTTTTCAGTTGGTGATGTGGCCAGTAACACACCTCCTGTATCAGAGCGCCCACATTCTGAATAAAGGTGCAAAGGGACTCCTTGCGCAGTAGCATTGTCAGTGTGTGTGTGTGGGGGGGGGGGGGTGAGATGCACTGGCATATTTAAATACACTAAACAAATTGAAGCTGAACTCCAGTTCACACTTTTTTAAGCAACACATTTTGTTTTCTTTTTGGATAAAAGTTTTCTTGAAATAAAAGCTGACCATTGTAAGTACTCCTATCAGTGTTGAATGGTTTGTCTCAACCCTGGTTCTGTTGAAAAACAACAGACTTACTGGTAGGATCACCTGGTGAAAATATAAAGGAGGAAAGCCTAAAAAAGAATACCAATGCAGCCATCACATCTAAGAATTGGTAAGCTGCAACATAATAAATATCTGCTTTTGGGTTTAAAGTGTTACTAAACCCAGGGCCCTGCATTCACTATATCTGGTCTCCCACAGTACACAGGACATGGAAATGCAATTATTTTAGTAAACTGCTAAATACCCTTTCTCATCAGCAGTTAGAGCAGTCTTGTGACCTCTAATTGTGTTCAGAACACTGGTTAAAGCTTGAAGGTTGAGTTTTCTTTCTGCACTAGAAGGATGCAAATCCCCTGACCTCTGTCTGGACAGTGCTGATTGGTGCTGTGCTGATCACATGCACTTTCCCAAGAGAAAAAAAAACCTCTCTAGCAATACACAGTAAACTGAGCATGTGCAGAATAGCTATGTTTCAGTCTGTCTGATCAGGAGATAAGGTGTGGACATTTGAACAAGAGGAGGAGCAGAGAAGACAGGATCAAATGGCCCTTTTTTACACAATACAGAGGATTAACCCCTTCCACAGTAAGTATAACAAGCATGCTTTACTGCATATACAGACTAACTTTGCTGTTGTGGGTTTAGTAACACTTTAATACCCATTTAATAGCCCTGAGTTTTCTGTGAAGCTGCAGTGAACAAACTGGCATCCATCTTGGATTCATGCTGAGCATGGTGGGAATCTTTTATGCCTTCTGGTCTCTGAGATCCATCCCCCAGAGGGGTGTGGCTGATTACATATAAGCCTGTGGTCTGCACATGCCCTTTGCACTTGTGTCTTGGTGTTGCTATAACTGTGTTCTGTCTCTTGTGACTCTCCTGGAATCTGACTCGGCTTGTGACCTGACCATTCTTGGTGTTCTCCTTTGATCTGACCATCTGTTGCTGAACTCGGCCCGTGACCCGTGATTCTCGTCTGCTGTCCTGTACCATTTTTGTCCCGTTGTTGTCGACTCGGCCTGCCCGACTACTCTATTGTCTTTTCCACCTGCTACACACCATTGGCGGCAGCCATTACCGCAACTGAGGTGTCTCGGGTGCCGTGACCTGGTTCCTGGCTGCGTCAAGTCCATCCCCACCATCAGGGGCCCTGGTGAAGGGCAGCCTGGGACTTAGACTCCGCGCCCTGGGGGACTTCGGTCTGTGGGTGGGGGTTGTCGCCAGCCAGTGCGTTACATTGTTATTAGGCCTGCCTGTCCATTCCTCAGCTCCTGCCCTGACAGTGACCCCTGAAATGCGTCCCTTTCTCTTATATTTAAATATAGGGAAACTGTTTACTCTTGCTTCATTGTATTTTTCAAACATTTCTGCTGTAGCTCCTAACACACACAACTATCTTCTAGTTTGGTACACCTGGCATAAGGGTTGGTATCCCTATGGCATGTTGGCCCCCTGTCATGTTATATATGACCTGAATTGTTCAAAGGCAAGCTTATTCCTAAGGCCCTAATTGCCAACGACCATTTTTAATCAATGTTTGGCATTATTTTATATCACAAGAGGCAGAAACATCTAGCTGAGCTATCTGCAATAAAGAGTTGCTCATTGGTTGGGTACTGGGCACCTCTATTTGTAAGTGCAATATTTTTACCATGTTTTTATCCGTGAATTCTAATTAATATTACACTACACTATGAGATACCCTTTATATGATCTATGATCAATGGTGGTGGAGAGCGGTTGAGGCTTTATGAAGACTCTGTAGAGTTTATGAGACTGGAACAAGTAAGGAGTACCAATGTGGCTGGGATAACCAGCACTATATGACCTTCCTTTTAATTAACCACTTGCCCTCCAGAGGATTTACCCCCCTTCCTGACCAGGCCATTTTTTGCAATACGGCGCTGCATTACTTTGACAATTTTGCGGTCATGTACCACTGTACATAAATGAAATATAAGTTATTTTTTTCCCAAAATATAGCTTTCTTTCTGTGGTATTTGATCACCTGCGGTTTTTATTTTTTGCGCTATAAACAAAAAAAGACCAACAATTGTGAAAAAAAAATATTTTTGACTTTTTGCTATTAAACATGTCCAGTAAAAAATTTTTAAAAATCACACTTAGCCATCAGTTTAGGTCAAAATGTATTCTGCTACATGTCTTTGCTAAAACAAATCCCAATACATGTAAATGAATTGGTTTATGTGAAAGCTATAGCGTCTACAAATGGCGGTATATACTGTATACTAGAATTTTTATTTTCATTTTTTTATACTAGTAATAGCGGTGATCAGTGACTTATAGCGGGACTGCAGAACTGTAGCAGGCATTCTGACATTGGGGGGGAACTGACTAACTGCCACTGACAACCCAATGACACTAATACAGTGATCAGTGTTAATAAAAAGCACTGATACTATACTAATGACACTGGGCAGGAAGGGGGTAACATCTGGGGCAATAAAAGGGTTAACTGTGTGCTGTGCTGTGTTTTTCAACATGTGCTGTGTGTGCTTTACTTGAGAAACATGCTGCTGTATATTTCTCAGATACACAGCAGTATGTTCTTGCTGGCAGAAGAGAGACCTGTATTGTTTACACAAATGTCTCTCCTCTGTCAGTTACTCGTTGATCGCCGGGTGCTGGTGGAGAATCTCCAGCCGGGACCTGGTGATTGACATCTGTAGCCACCAATGGCTAATCTGTAGCCGCCAACACACGTGCCCCCTACACAGTAATGCAAATCATGTATATATACGTGATTTTGCGCAGCCCTGCCGCCCTGTAGCAGTAATTCTACTATAGGGTGGCAGGGAAGTGGTTAAGGTGGTCATGGATCTGCAAGAGTGCATTGGATTGGCACAAGTGGTGAAGCACTTTTAAGAATAATTAGGCTTATACAGAGCGCAGCCACTGGATTGGTGTTGGTTTTTGGTACAAAAGTATTTTTCACCTTTGATGGACTTCATTTCTATTGTATGAATATTGATTATACTATTATTTAATGACTGGAATACTCTAGGGATAGTGCCCTATTGATGTTCCTATGAAACTCTGCAATACCTGTGCATTTCTGAGTGTTTTAGCTCTTTAAAAATATATAAAAGTTGTTGAACCTAACTTCTTGACTGTACTGATTTGAAAGTGATGGCTCTGTTGCCCTGAAAAAAATCAGCAGTGTAGTTGGCCTTGCCTGAATTCTCTCCAAACTACAGAACTTCTCCCCCTTGTGTTATGGAGATGAGGACAGGAAAGGAGGGGGGGGGGGGTGTGACAGCAACTTGACAAATCGTTAGAGACATTGCACAAGCATGGTTTTGTGTTTTTTGTGTAGTTTATTATTATTTTATGTTTTTTTACTATATAACAATAAAAAATAAAAATGTGTACTGGTCCTTTAAAACTTTCAATTTGCTATTTGAACTCCAACCAAACCCTCCAATAGCAACAAAAAAACAAACAAAAAAGACCAATTTCTACATGTTTATTCACTTTTGGGTTATTTATTTGTATGCCATGTTTTTTCATCACTTGCATGCATGGCTATGTTCCACTTCAGGTAGAAGCAGGGGCGGGCTGACCATTTGGAAACTCGGGCACTGCCCGAGGGCCCGGGGTCAGTAGGGGGCCCCATGAGATGCCCCTGGTACCTTTTTCATAGGCTTTTTTGAGTTTGGGCAAGGACACAGGGGCCCCATGATCCCTTATTGCCCAGGGGCCCCATGAGTTGTCAGTCCGCCCCTGGGTAGAAGTATAAAATTAGGGAACACTTGCAGTTGGGAAGCAGTAAAAATAAGCGATTAAGCTGTGCCTCCGTCTTATCAGCTTTAAAGGCAGCAGGACAAGAGTTAATACATGTCATGGCTGCTACACTTTGCACTGTTACATTCAGAAGGCAATACCACCTGCTGAATGTGACCCCTTCATATGAATGGGGCTGTACCGCAGCTACACGCAATGCATTAGGTTGCGGTGCTGTGGTATGGCCATTTAAAGGTTAAAACAAGCAGTGAGGAGGTGAAACGTTGTGACAAGTCAAACAGCCTCTGAAAATGATCCATCTGAAGATTGCTCTTTAGAAGGCAAGGCTAGTAAACATTAGCCCGAAAGGACAGGCAAGTGGCTAGTGCAGTAGGTAGGAGTGACTTGTCAGACCCCTAGGGGTGGGTAGGGTCTTAGATTGATAGAGTAAAGTTTAACTTGATGGTGAGATGGCTTGGAATGCAAACTGATCTAAGCACAGTAGAGAATCCAAACTATCTTTTTTTTCTGGAATATGAAAAGCTGGTTGCTGCTTGCTGAAGATAACTCCAATACTTTTTCCTTTGCCCTAGTTTTATATATGACCACAAGTCATATTACTGATCGCTAGAATGGAAATAAGTATACGTCTATCAAGTTAAATCTCCCATGATGCCTGACGTTGTTCATCCAGAGGAAAGTAGTATGTTTTATGGCTCTGTATTGGTTACATAAGAGACCCCGTACCTAGACCCAAAATCGTCCTGAGAATATATTATTTTAATAATTTATTTTATGTCTGTTAAATGTCCTTAAAAGCAAAAACCCCAAGACTGCTGCTGGGTGCCGCCATCTTGGATGTGACGTCAGCAGCCCCCACTGACTCAAAGCTCTCACTCAAGTGATACTCCTTAGTTATTATTATTATACAGGATTTATATGGCACCAACAGTTTGCGCAGCGCTTTACAATATAAGTGAGACAGTACAATTACTTTCAATTAATTTCAGTACAGAAGAAATAGGAGGGCCCTGCTCGTGGAGCTTACATTCTAAAGGAAGGGGGAGGTGATACAAAAGGTGATAGCTGCGGGGGATGATCTGGCGGAGGTGATTCAAGTACAGTTCTTAGGTGGAGGTGGGGTAGGCTTCCCTGAAGAAGTGAGTTTTCGAAGATCACCTAAAGGCAGACAGGGTGGGGGCTGACCGGACATGCTGTGGTAGGGAGTTCCAGAGGATGGGAGAGGCTCTGGAGATGTCCTGGAGGTGAGCGTGGGAGGAGGTGATGAGGGAGCTAGAGAGGAGGATATCATGAGAGGAGCGTAGTGACTCTGGCAGTTACATAATGTTATGTAGGGAGGACAGGGGAGGGGCGGAGGAGCTGGGCCAGCACAAAGAGTAACTATACAGTCCCAAATGAGAAAAGGGTTTTGATGTGCAAGAAGAGAAGTGCTAGGGAAATGACTAATTAATATTTCCAGTAAGTTCAAAGTCACATTGCAATTGAATAAAAAATAATTTATGGAAAGGAAAAAACACTGCAAATATTTGATATTTTTGTGTTTTAACCTGCGATTTTTTAAGATGGTGCCAGAGGCTCTTTAATCATTTATTTGATTATCTGCTTGTACTTTAAAGTGATATTAAAGCCATTTTTTAAAAATGACAAACATGTCATACTTACCTGCTCTGTGCAGAGGATTTTGCACAGAGAAGCTCCAACCCTCCTCTTCTTGGGTCCCCTGCCGGTGATACTGGCCCCTCCCTCTTACTGAGTGCCCTCAAAGCAAGCAGCTTGCTATGGGGGTGCCCAAGTAGGTTCACTCCCGAGCTGCTGCTCTCTGTGTCCATTTACAAACAGAGCTGTGGCTCAGTCCCAGCCCTCTCTCTCCTCATTGGCTCACCGGTTGTGATTGACAGCAGCGGGAGCCAATGGTGCATGCACAAGGTTTTTTATCTTCATGCATATAGAGTATGAAGGTAAAACACCTTGAGCCTTTACAACCACTTTAATTTTACAGGTCAAATGTAATAACATTGCATTCTACCATTTCCCATTGGACCATTTCCTCTAGTTTGCAAAGTGAATTTAATGTCAGATTCTATCATTAATATCTGGCATAAAGCCCAGTTTTTTTAAGTGTACAGTTAAAGTCAGGTGTGTTCAAACCAAGTAACAAAGAGAGACTATAGAAATGAAAGAAGGGGAAAAACTGGTCTGCAGTTAAATGAAAAACCAAAAGCAGAATCCCAACTAATAAATAGATTATTGGCAGAAGCAAAGCAGAAGTTAAAAAACTACCACAGACAAGTGTAGAGGGGAACTAACAAAACAACTAAGGTGTGAAAACTGTACAGTGCTTCTACAAAATGTATTGCTGAAATATTTTTAAGTGAATCGGTCACCAGAATAAGCTTCATATTGCTTTGAAAGTTCATCTCAGAGAATGCTGCCCCGCACAGTGCATGGGTTAAAGCAGCCATTTCCAAAGTTTTTAAACAAAGGACCAATTTGCTGTCCTTCAAACTTTAGGGGGGGTGGACTGTGGCCAGTGGGAGAAGAAAATATCCTAGCAGCAGTGGGCGTAACCAATGCCCCATCATTGGTATTAGGGGGAGTAATAGTGCCTCTTAGTTGGTATCAATGGGAGGAATAGTGTCATTGGTATTACATTGGTGTACATGGAAGGAATAGTGTCCTATTGTTGGCATCAGTGGGGGAAATAGTGCCCCCCCCAATGGTGTCAGTGGGAGGAATAGTGTCCGATTGTTGGGTGTCAGTAAGAGGAAAAGTGCCCTATCATCGGTATCACAGGGAGGAATAGTGCCCCATAATTGGTGTCAGTGGGAGGAATAGTGCCCCATCATTGGTGTCAGTGGAAGGAATAGTGTCTCATCGTTAAGTGTCAGTGGGAGGAATAGTACCCTATCATCAGTATCACTGGAAGAAATAGTGCCCAATCATTGGTGTCAGTGGGAGGAGTAGTGCCCCATCATTGGTATCAGTGGAAGGAACTATGCCCCACTGTTGCTGACAGTGGGGGGAGTAATGCCCCAAGGATGCAGTTTGGAGACCACTGGTTTAAAGTTTTTGTAGCCCCCTCCCAGCGTAGGATGCTAGGAAAATCGGATTTTTGGCTCCTTCTGTAGCCAAGGGAGCAGTAATCACTTTCGCTGGTCTGTGCAGAGTTTCACAGGCTGGTAGTTTGATTCTTTCCCCTTGCCTCTGGAAGATGCTTCCAGAGCTTAGGGTGGGTAATTCAAACAACCAGTCTAAATGTTTATCATGCTCTGACCAATCTCTGGGAGGTGTACCCAGGATGTGGTCTGGGAGGTGTTAAATAGTCTAAAAGCTTGGGAGACTGTTCTTTTCCCCGTCAAGTTCCGAAAGCTTCAGGGGGCTGCTTGTTTCTGAAGCACCTTATGGATTGAGTTACTGTTCTGCTGGGTCTTGGCTGTGGCAGGGCAGGAGACCTGGGACTAGTCTGAAGCTGAATGCAGGATTATTCTACAAGGGGATTGGGTCTGGAGAAGGAAAGTCTCACTTACTGGACCATGTCTGGAGGAAGCTGGAAGGAGGCAGCTGTCCTGGGGACTTGTGAGTAAGGACCCTAAATAACCCCCTTTGACTGTATGGCCCCCTAACGTTGCACTGGTTATCTATAGCTGTGCAGTCATGCAGGGTAACCAAATGCCAAAGAGACTTGTTTCATGGTCTTCAGCTGTGTTCTTCACCTGTGAGCCTCTAGATTGTCCCTTATTCACAAGGCGAAGAATGTCTTCTGACCACTGATCACTGTTACTGAGAATTTTGGAGTATCCATGTCCCAACCCTTCTCCTGTTACAAGTTCTACAAACAATAAATTACAAAACAACAACCCTAGACTGTTTATTGGAGCCACAGAGCATGGACTGTTGCTTGGGCGACTAGCAGCTTCTGTACTGTTTGGGAACTAGCCCTGTGGGAGTAGCACTACATGTATCTAAACCCCAAACCAAAAATGTAAAACCTTTTTCTCCATCCACCTCGCTTGTGTGGATGGGGGAATACTTTTTTTTTTCTTCGATCAGCCTCCTGGCTGATCAAAAAAAATAACAAATAATCTATGGCCAGCCACACAACAGGAAGTGATAGGAAATCTCTCCATTGTGAGGGTAAATCCCAGTTGTCACCATAGGCGTCCCCATTGGATGACGTCTCCTCTAGTCCTGTTTCAGTGAAAACTGTAAATTTTGGATTTTTCATTGCTTTCTGTTCCCATGACAATGGTCACCAGTACAATTAAAGAGAGTGTGCGCACAGACAGCAATAAACACCTGCCCAGACAGGAAGTGAGGGAAATCCTCCAATATCAACACACACAGAAATAATAATGCATTTATTTAGTATATTAGGGAGATTTTTAGTTCTGTCAGTGTCCCTGTTGCAGAATATGTCACACTTCCTGTCTGATGAAACCTTTGTCAGAAGAACAGGAATTAAGGGTAAATCTCTCTAAGCCTCGTATAGCAGTAAAATACAACGGTTAATCCTTCCCCACTCTATCCAAAGCAAAAAAAAGTTTTGTCTTTAGATACACTTTAAAGTGTGAAACGTTTTTTTCTAGTTTTGGGTAGTAGAACCTTAGTATGGGGTTTTGAACCCCTATTTGGTTTTTAATGCTTTGTTAAAGTGGTACTAAATGTTTTTTTACCTTAAAGCATTCTCTGCATTATGATAAAAAATGACCCACCACCTGTCCTACCCCAGCACTCACCCCTTCCTCCTCCATCTCATCCCCATCCCTTAACCTCTTGATGCCGGCGCCACCAGGATCTTTAAGAGTTTCAGAAGGCGGGAAGCTGGGCGAGGTTTTAGGGTCGTGATTCGCTGTCACGGCGGGCACATTATCGGAAAAGGTCCCGATTGAAAGGGGAGATCAGGACCTTTCCAGGAGTCGTGGACATATGTGCTGGGAGCACACAGGGCGTGCGTACTCAGCACATATGTTTTTTCTATTTGCACGGAAATATGCAGCCGCTCGGCGTCAAGGCCCAGACGCTGAGAGGCAGCATATTTGCCTGTGATCGGCGTCAAGGTGTTAACACATACCTGGCTTCATGTCACTGCTCCAGC